>NC_046987.1:23279605-23289605 GCF_009769545.1 Cyclopterus lumpus
ATGGTCTAACCTCACACCAGGACATGGTCTAACCTCACATCCAGGACATGGTCTAACCTCACACCAGGACATGGTCTAACCTCACACCCAGGACATGGTCTAACCTCACACCCAGGACATGGTCTAACCTCACACCAGGACATGGTCTAACCTCACTTTAGTAGCACTTAAATGTCTCTTACTGATAGCACTTTGTAGTTTAACGTTATTGAAGAAATTGTACTTGCTTGATTCTTGTGGAAGAAGAAGAAGAGGAGGAGGAAGATGAGGAAGAACAGGAGGAAGAGGAGGAGGAGGAGGAAGAGGAAGATGAGGAAGAGCAGGAGAAAAGAGGAAGATGAAGGTTACCTGAACAACATCAGCGACAGATAGGAATACAGTTCCAGGGAAGACGTCCTCTTCTTCACTCTTTCTCTCAATGATGTCAACAGAGTAAGGAAGAGGTTGAGGAGGAGGAGGAGGAGGAGGAGGAGGAGGAGGAGGAGGAGGAGGAGGAGGAGGAGGGACATCCAGCTGCTCCACCTTCTGTCAACACAAAACCCCTGTCAGTGACCTCTGACCTTTGTGTGTGTGTGCGATACAGTGATGTGGGACTACATCACCTGTGACTGTAGCTCCGGCGCTTCGTTGTCAACCGCAACCACGCTACATGTGGGAAGAGCTGTGGGCGGTGATGTCACTTCCTGTTGCTGCTCTACGAGAAACCTGGCAGAAGAGTCCGCCCTGCGGCGACCTGGAGAGGACATGTTTATTATTTTACATATTACTTCTAAATAAAAGTTTTAAAAAAGTCAAATACAAACGAGGATGTTTGTTTGTTTACTGACCGAGCGGGATCGCAATAGCAACCGAGCGTCTGGCTCCAGGGGTCACCGTAAGGTCAGCGGGGTCACTGGAGGTCAAGTGGGAGAAGCTGATGATGTCATGACGCTGAGGTTGTCCAGGTGACGTCTGAGTCTTACGGGACTCCACCTTCACACCTGGTAAATGGTAAATGTACCTGTACTTGTTTATCTCTTTTCTAGTCTTCCGACCACTCAAAGCTCTTTAACACTACATGACATCATTCACCCATTCACATCCTGATGGGAGGAGCTACGGTTCCACCTGTCCATCAGCAGTAACTAACATAATGATGGGAGGAGCTAAGGTTCTACCTGTCCATCAGCAGTAACTAATATTCACACACTGATGGGAGGAGCTAAGGTTCCACCTGTCCATCAGCAGTAACTAACATTCACATCCTGATGGGAGGAGCTAAGGTTCCACCTGTCCATCAGCAGTAACTAACATTCACACACTGATGGGAGGAGCTAAGGTTCCACCTGTCCATCAGCAGTAACTAATATTCACACACTGATGGGAGGAGCTAAGGTTCCACCTGTCCATCAGCAGTAACTAACATTCACATCCTGATGGGAGGAGCTAAGGTTCCACCTGTCCATCAGCAGTAACTAACATTCACACACTGATGGGAGGAGCTAAGGTTCCACCTGTCCATCAGCAGTAACTAATATTCACACACTGATGGGAGGAGCTAAGGTTCCACCTGTCCATCAGCAGTAACTAACATTCATACACTGATGGGAGGAGCTAAGGTTCCACCTGTCCATCAGCAGTAACTAACATTCACACACTGATGGGAGGAGCTAAGGTTCCACCTGTCCATCAGCAGTAACTAATATTCACACACTGATGGGAGGAGCTAAGGTTCCACCTGTCCATCAGCAGTAACTAACATTCATACACTGATGGGAGGAGCTAAGGTTCCACCTGTCCATCAGCAGTAACTAACATTCATACACTGATGGGAGGAGCTAAGGTTCCACCTGTCCATCAGCAGTAACTAACATTCACAGCTGCAGGAGACAAGCCTCTTGCCCAAGGACACATCAACATGGACTAGTTGAACCGGGGATCGAACCGCCGATCCTCTAATTGAACGACGACCCTGCTCACCACTGAGCCACAGTCGCCCCTTAAAAGTGGTGACACGTGAGCAAACTCTGTTTGCATTCATTTCAACTTTATTGACAACAACAGGCCCACCTGTGACGGTCTCCACCAGCCGGGGGCGGGGCTTCCTGCTGGGCGGGGCGGCAGGTGAGCTAAAGCGCAGGTACGGACTCTTCTTCAGTTTCCGTCTCAGACCCTCGTACGGAGCTCTGCCGTACAGACGAGCCAAGTACGACTCTGAGGCAGAGTCAGGCTCCGCCCCCTGCAGCTGGAAACAGTGACATCACAGCAGTGAGTCCTCACCTGTACGTCAGCTAGCTAACTAATCAGATCGATGGATCAGAGAGACAGACTGACCGGTCCTCTGCTTCCTCTCCCGACCGCGGGCTCACTTCCTGTTCCTCTGAGCCTGCTCACTGGCCTCCCCCGACCTGTAGGGGCGGAGCTCCCAACAGCCCTCTGCTGTGATGTCATCGGAGCCTCCTCTGAGGACATCTCAGCCTGGGGAGGAAGAGGAGGAGACAAATGAAGAAGATGACGAAGAAGAAGAAGATCAACAAGAAGAAGATGTGGGACTTCAGGTGACACCTTTAAGTAGGTGAGAACGTCGTCCTGTGTTTGTGAGACTGATCCACTGAGACCGCCTCCCTACGTGGACTCTGTCTCTCTTTATACTACGTCAGCCGACCTCCTCGTCATAAACATGAATATAAAGAAGCGGTTTGACAGACAAGCGTTTGCATTGGTGCAGGACGGTCGTCCATGTTTGTCCTCACCTGAATGTCTTTGGTTAAAGTGTTGATCCAGGCATCCACCGTCTTCTTGATCCGGACCTCCTCCGTCCAGTCTCTGCACAGGACAGAGGACTCAAACTTGTATTTTACACATTTCAGATTTGTTCTTTACCTCCAGGGGAACCTGTTAGCTTCCTGTTGGCACATTAGCTACCAGTTAGCAGACCTAAGTTACAACTAGCTAGCTAGCAGTAGCTACCTGTTAGCAGACAGTAAGATAGCATAAGCTAGCTGTTAGCAGACAGTAAGCTAGCAGTAGCTACCTGTTAGCAAACAGTAAGCTAGCAGTAGCTACCTGTTGGCAGACAGTGCGTCCAGCTGGCAGTGCAGAACCTCTCCGGTTTTGGCTCTCAGCAGAGCCTCCAGGTTCTCCTCCAAAACCTTCTTCTGTCTCCGAACTTGACGAAGAACCAGACCCGCCTCCTCCAACGTGGACGAAAGCGCAGGCCTCCTCTGGACCAGTACAGACTGGGACTGCTGCGAGAGCTGGAACTGGGTCTGACATGGTTGGGATCGGATGGATTGGAAAGGACTTTGATGGGACTGGGAGTGGCTTTGTTGGGAATCAGTCCGTTGGGACTGGGACCTGGATTGTTGGGACTGGGATTGTTGGGACTGGGACTTGAATTGAGGGGTCTGGGACTTTGATTGTTGGGACTTGGATTGTTGGGACTGGTGGTGGTCTGGTTCAAATGTGGTGGTCTTCAGAGAGTCTTCTGGCTGTTGGACAACAGAAAGTGATTCAGACTTTAGACAGGAAGCTCCTCTACTATGTTCTACTGTACTCTACTTTGTTCTTCATTGTTCATGGGGTTCTATGTTCTATTCTACTATTTTCTACTGTGGTCTACTATGTTCTAATGTGTTATACTATTCTATACTATGTTGTACTATCCTCTTCTGTGTTGTACTGTACTTTAATAGGTTCATCTATGTTGTACTGTGTTCTATGTTCTCCACTAACTCACCGTCAGCAGGTGCTTCATCTCCCTCAGAGTCTCATTGGTTCTCCTCGCCGCTCCCTGACTGTCATTGGTTCTCCTCGCCGCTCCCAGACTGTCATTGGTTCTCCTCGCCGCTCCCTGACTGTCATTGGTTCTCCTCGCTGCTCCCAGACTGTCATTGGTTCTCCTCGCCGCTCCCAGACTGTCATTGGTTCTCCTCGCCGCTCCCAGACTGTCATTGGTTCTCCTCGCCGCTCCCAGACTGTCATTGGTTCTCCTCGCCGCTCCCTGACTGTCATTGGCCGAAGAGGAGACTACTTAGTTAGTTTGTCTGTAACGTAAACTTTAACGTAAACTCTACGTACTATAACTCTACGTACTTTAACGTAAACTCTACAGACTTTAACGTAATCGCTACAGACTTTAACGTAAACTCTACAGACTTTAACGTAAACTCTACAGACTTTAACGTAAACTCTACAGACTTTAACGTAAACGCTACAGACTTTAACGTAAACTCTACAGACTTTAACGTAAACTCTACAGACGTTAACGTAAACTCTAGGGACTTTAACGTAAACTATACATACTTTAACGTAAACTCTACAGACTTTAACGTAAACTATACATACTTTAACGTAAACGCTACAGACTTTAACGTAAACTCTACAGACTTTAACGTAAACTCTACAGACTTTAACGTAAACTCTAGGGACTTTAACGTAAACTATACATACTTTAACGTAAACTCTACAGACTTTAACGTAATCGCTACAGACTTTAACGTAAACTCTACAGACTTTAACGTAAACTCTACAGACTTTAAAGTAAACGCTACAGACTTTAACGTAAACTATACATACTTTAACGTAATCGCTACAGACTTTAACGTAAACTCTACAGACTTTAACGTAAACGCTACAGACTTTAACGTAAACTCTACAGACTTTAACGTAAACGCTACAGACTTTAACGTAAACTCTACAGACTTTAACGTAAACTTTACAGACTTTAACGTAAACGCTACAGACTTTAACGTAAACTCTACAGACTTTAACGTAAACGCTACAGACTTTAACGTAAACTCTACAGACTTTAACGTAAACTCTACAGACTTTAACGTAAACTCTAGGGACTTTAACGTAAACTATACATACTTTAACGTAAACTCTACAGACTTTAACGTAAACTCTACAGACTTTAACGTAAACGCTACAGACTTTAACGTAAACTCTACAGACTTTAACGTAAACTCTACAGACTTTAACGTAAACGCTACATATAGTAATAAATATTGTGAATGTCAGAAGGACAACAGATAAACGTGGAGGAGTTTGTTTCAACAGAAATTTAAACAGGACTGATCTCAGATCTGTAATACAGGAAGATAACAAAAGATCTGTAACAAAAGGACTGCTTCACTGCACACACATCTACCCAGAATGCATCGTGGTTAAGACAGAAGAAAGAGAAAAGGTTCATACCAAGGGTTTATTACAACGGACTGAGCTGCAAGGCACGTTACAATCTGTTCAAAGAGTATTACACATGTTGCTGCATCTCATCCAACACGGAAAACAAGTTATTGCAGTACAAAAATTTTACAATTAAACATTTTTTATTATTTTATTTTTTAAATTCACAATAAAAATGTATTACATTGAAAAAACTAAACAAATAAGTCTGAGAAGATTCTAAAAAAAATCAAATAAAGTTAAAAACTTGTATAAAAAATAAAAATTGTTTTACAAACAGGTGACTAATAAACGACAATGAAGAACTGTCTCACCCTCTGAACCTGTCTGTCTGTTTAAACACCGTCACCACGACACAAACATTTAGAGCTTCTCCTCCGTCAGTCTGTCAGTGGAGGAAACATCTGCTGATGATGTCATCATTTACACCAAAAGTACATTTTAATATTCAGTTAGCGTTTTACTAATTTCAACACTTTCTACTGGTTCCTGATTCCTGATTTCATTTTAAACAAAGTCTTTCTGATAGAAATACACACACACACGTGTGTGTGTGTGTGTGTGTGTGTGTGTGTGTATACATATATAAATTTATTTCCATGGCGACTTGACAACACAGGAATAGCATCACTGCATTTCAGCAGTTAGCCGTTTAGTTTAAGGACCGTTGGAAATATCGGCGCTGCTTTTAAATACATTGGGCCGAAAATATGACAGAAAACGACATGCTTTTGACTCGTTATTCATGAAATAATGAACTTCCATGTTGTTTTATATAATTGATACAATAATAAAACCTAAAATACAGATTTACTGATTCACACGGCAGTTTATTCTGAAGGTTCAGTTCACTTCCTGTCTCAGATTCTGTTGATGAATTAATGTGCAGATGAAGATGTTTGAACATAATAATAACTAATAATAAACAAATACATAATAATAAACACTTTTGTCTTCTGTTTGTTTTATTTAGAAATATTTTTATAAGAAATATGAATATTAAAGTATGAATCTGCTATTTGTCTCATTGGAGGATTTAAAGTGTAAAATGTTTCACCTTGGACGGAGTATTGATCGATCAGCACACAGAGTATTGATCGATCAGCACACAGAGTATTGATCGATCAGCACACAGAGTATTGATCGATCAGCACACAGAGTATTGATCGATCAGCACACAGAGTATTGATCGATCAGCACACAGAGTATTGATCGATCAGCACACAGAGTATTGATCGATCAGCACACAGAGTATTGATCCACTGACAGACTGCCCCCCCCCCCCCCCCCTCACGGGTCCCTTTCCTTCTTTACCTTCACGTCCCCCGCCAGGATGGTGGCTATCTCCCCCTGCATGAAGGCCCATGGCACGCTGGAGCCCAGCAGGGGGCACTTGTCCCCGCTGGGGCAGTACACCTCCCCCGAGGCGCCCTGAGCCGTGATGCTCTCGCGGGAGCACGGGAAGCAGAACTTGTGGATCGGGACCGAGGGGCACTGCACGAAGTGCGTGTCCTCCAGCCTCTCGTGGCAGATCGTGCAGGACAGAGGCCCGCTGTTGGCCATCGGGGAGTCGGGCACGGTCTGCACCTGGTCCACGCCGCACCCAGTGGACTGAGACGCCGCGGACACGCCGGGGTCTCTGTTGCAGGACGAGAGGCGCCTCTGGCCAGACATGGGGGCCGGGGGCACCGGGCTGCTGGGGGTGTGTCTGGAGGACGACGTCGTGGAGTGGACCGAGTCCCTGTCCTTGCCGGGGGAGTGCGCGTTCCCGAGCGCGGCCATCGGGGACTGTCCGTTCTGCAGGGGGGGGGCGGGCTCCAAGGGGGAGGCGCGCCCGGAGAACGAGCCCGCGGCCACGGTCTGGCTGCTGATCCACTGCGGCCTCTGCTGGTCCTCCGGGGAGTCCGGCTCCGGGGACGCCCTCCTCTTCCTCACGGCGGCCCTGGAGCTCCCGCTGTCGGACGCCAGAGCCCGGCCGGGCGGCAGCGGGCAGCTGCCGTCGGTGTGGGGCTGCGGGAGCATGTCCACCCCCACCCCCTCCTTGAAGAAGCGCAGGGGCTCCGGGAGCAGGTCCCCCAGCAGGCGCCAGTCCCCGGAGCCGTGCCTCCTCTCGTACTCCAGGTACTTGAACCCGGAGGACAGACCGCGGCCGAAGTCCTTCATGCAGTCCTGGTACATCTGCTTGGCGACCCCCGAGGCGCTGGAGAACACGAGCCCGGAGCCGCTCGGGTACTCGATGAAGATCTTCAGCTCGTGCTCCAGACCCGGTTTGGCCACCGCGTCGAAGGCGAACACCCGGCCCACCAGCCCGTGGTCCTTCTTGAAGCGCACGTCGAACGGGGTGCAGCCGGACAAAGAGAGCAGCGCGTCCCGCACCGGCTTGGGCTTGCCGGTCCAGTCCTCCTGCCGGTTCCGGAGGCTGTCGCTCAGCTCGGAGAGAGCCTCCGCGTTCCGCTGCTTCTCCTTCAGGTCCCGCTCCTGGTCCGAGCTGGACACCGAGGCGGGCCGCTTCCCTCCAGGTCCGCTCAGCAGCGTCTGAGGCAGCAGGTTCGGCGGCACGGTCATCTGTCCCGGTGCCGACACCGGCGCCCCGTGGCTCCGGGCCCGTGAGTTCGGGCTGTGCCGGTTCAGCTCGGGCGGCCCGTCGTCCGGCTTGAACCCGTTCGGCATCCTGCTGCTGCTGGTCCCGCTGTAGTCGAACCGAGCCCGACTGTCCGAGTACCGGTCCAACCTCCCCGGTCCGTCCGCCTGGTGCTGGTTCGGCTGCCCCGCCTGGCTCTTCCCCGCAGCGGGCTGGGTCAGGGTCTGAGCAGGTCCCGCTGCAGGGAGGCGAGCCTCTTGGAAGCCGTGAGCCCGCTTCAGGTGGCGAGCCGTCTCCATGACCAACTCGATCCGGTCCGCGCCCTCGTAGTTGACGCAGCCCCGGCACACGGGCTCGGTGAAGTCCCAGACCAGGGCCCAGGGCATGCGGGGCAGGTCGCACAGGTAGCACGCCTGCCTGCGGGACGAGGAGCGCTGCGGGGAGGACATCGTGCCCAGCTCTCCTGCTGCTCCTCCGGGGAGCCGCGCGGCGATCAGACGGAGCGCAGCCGGAGAGGAGCGCGCGCGCACGGAGCTCCTCTCATTGTTCCTCCTGCTGCAGAGGAGGGGGGGGGGGGCTCACCCCGACCCCCACCTCCTCCTCCTCCTCCTCATAGGAATGACACCTGGTAGAGCGAGTGACGTCACCGCCCCCTCCTCCGAGACTGTGATGTCATGACGCCACATGCCCCCCCCCTCCTCCGAGTGTCACGTGACAGCTGCAGGTAAATTACCTCTGAACAAAAGAAAGTCACGTGACTGAAACCTCGTGACCTCGTCTGCTCTTCAGTGAATACCAGCTAGTAGTATTTATACATGTTTATATTATAGTATCATACTGTAGTATTTATACATGTTTATAGTATCATACTGTAGTATTTATACATGTTTATATTATAGTATCATACTGTAGTATTTATACATGTTTATAGTATCATACTGTAGTATTTATACATGTTTATATTATAGTATCATACTGTAGTATTTATACATGTTTATAGTATCATACTGTAGTATTTATACATGTTTATATTATAGTATCATACTGTAGTATTTATACATGTTTATAGTATCATACTGTAGTATTTATACATGTTTATAGTATCATACTGTAGTATTTATACATGTTTATATTATAGTATCATACTGTAGTATTTATACATGTTTATAGTATCATACTGTAGTATTTATACATGTTTATAGTATCATACTGTAGTATTTATACATGTTTATAGTATCATACTGTAGTATTTATACATGTTTATATTATAGTATCATACTGTAGTATTATGATGTAGTATCATACTGCATAAATAAATTCTCCACCACAAAATTAAATATACAATATATTTATATTTGATTGTATATTGATAAATATTGTAGCTCATGATCTTTGTGAGATTAATGAATAATAAATGTATATAATAAAGTAATCTAATTCTATTAGTCTATTTTAGATTGTAGTAGTTGTTGTTGTTGTTGTTGTTGTTGATGTCTGTGCTGCAGAGGGCCGTGTGTGTCGCTAGGTGAGGGGAAAGAAGAGAACATCTCATAGTAGTGATGCAGAGGTATGGTAACCATGGTAACCCCCCTCACCTGGTTTGCTCTGGCCATCGGTCACGGGGTGTTGCCATAGCAACTGGGCCGGTCTCCATGGCGATGGAGGCAGCTCTGCTTGGCTGCTGGTTGCTATGGACGCCAGCTGATGGACAAAAAAGACAAAGAGGTCAAAGGTTATTTATATAAATATATACACACACGAGTTTACTCTCTTTTTAACAAACAGCAAAACACATTTAAATACAGTGAAGCCAACGAGCGGGAGGGGGGAGGGGGGGGGGGGGGGGGGCAACCTTTACCTGTAGTGTCCAGGTGAGGGACAGCTGAAGCTGTGAGGTCAGAGGTTACAGGGGTGTGGCCTGTCACCATCCTGAGGGCCTCCAGCAGCTTGCTCTGATTAGTGGAGAGGACAGCCAATGAGCAGTCAGAGTACACACACACACACACACACACACACACACACACACACACACACACACACACACACACACACACACACACACACACACACACACACACACACACACACACACACACACACACACACACACACACACACACACACACACACACACACACACACACACACACACACACACACACACACACACACACACACACACACACACACACACACACACACACACCATCTGTACCATTGATTTAAAATACTTGTTTGGATGATATTACA
>NC_046987.1:23294605-23299605 GCF_009769545.1 Cyclopterus lumpus
CTCACAGACAGACGCACACACACACACTCACAGACAGACGCACACACACACACACACACACAGACACTCACAGACAGACGCACACACACACACACACACACACACACACAGACACTCACAGACAGACGCACACACACACACTCACAGACAGACGCACACACACACACTCACAGACAGACGCACACACACACACTCACAGACAGACGCACACACACACACACACACACAGACACTCACAGACAGACGCACACACACACACACACACACACAGACACTCACAGACAGACGCACACACACACACTCACAGACAGACGCACACACACACACACACACAAACAAACAAACAAACAAACACACTAATTAGTTGTGTACAAAAGCATTATCATGAAAATGTACTAAAAGTATATACAATATATAATTATGATTATTATCACTATTGGTGCCTTCATGTGTTCAACCGGTTAAAGCGTGACGTCACTTTGATGACGTTATAAGCTGCTGGTAGTTTAATCAATACTATGACGTCATCAATCACGAGTGGATCAAGCCTGTGAACCGGGGCCACCGGAGCTCTTACCGGGCTGAAGAGCAGCCTGATCCGGCTCCTGGCCTGGAGCGTCCCGCGGTGTCTGACCGGTTGTCTGGACAGATCCGGGTCCGGGTCCGGGTCCTGAAAGGACCCGAGTGGACCGGATCAAAACCTCCCCGGTGTCCGAGGAGCTGGAGGACCGGTCCCACATCCTGGTTTCTATGTGAACGAGCTGCTCCGCTTTCAAACGGCCCGCTCTACATCCGGGTCCGAAGAGTTCCGGTTAAGACCGGGGCTGCGGTCCAGTTGTCAAATAAGAACCTCCTCGCGTCCTAACGGTCAAGGAACGATGGGAAGGAGAGCTCGTGAGGAGTTAGGAGTTAGGAAACGACAACCGCGGTGTTTAGACTCCACTTTCACTAAACACGTCGTTATGACGCGA
Organism: Cyclopterus lumpus; assembly: GCF_009769545.1. NCBI lineage: Eukaryota > Metazoa > Chordata > Actinopteri > Perciformes > Cyclopteridae > Cyclopterus > Cyclopterus lumpus. Next base: position 23,295,577 of record NC_046987.1, read on the forward strand.
CGGCAGGCGCGTGTTAGTGACGTCACTCTGCAGCAGAGATGGACTACAACAAAGATCCTCTAGGTACTCTATGTGTTCTTAGTGTTGTTTAATAACAACATAAACAACATGGTTCATATTATTACTTTATTAAAATAAACAACCTGGTTCATATTATTACTTTATTAAAATAAACAACATGGTTCATATTATTACTTTATTAAAATAAACAACATGGTTCATATTATTACTTTATTAAAATAAACAACCTGGTTCATATTATTACTTTATTAAAATAAACAACATGGTTCATATTATTACTTTATTAAAATAAACAACATGGTTCATATTATTACTTTATTAAAATAAACAACATGGTTCATATTATTACTTTATTAAAATAAACAACATGGTTCATATTATTACTTTATTAAAATAAACAACCTGGTTCATATTATTACTTTATTAAAATAAACAACATGGTTCATATTATTACTTTATTAAAATAAACAACATGGTTCATATTATTACTTTATTAAAATAAACAACATGGTTCATATTATTACTTTATTAAAATAAACAACCTGGTTCATATTATTACTTTATTAAAATAAACAACATGGTTCATATTATTACTTTATTAAAATAAACAACATGGTTCATATTATTACTTTATTAAAATAAACAACATGGTTCATATTATTACTTTATTAAAATAAACAACCTGGTTCATATTATTACTTTATTAAAATAAACAACCTGGTTCATATTATTACTTTATTAAAATAAACAACATGGTTCATATTATTACTTTATTAAAATAAACAACCTGGTTCATATTATGACCGTGGACTTTAGGAGGAGCCCCCCAGCACTGCCCCCCCTCATCATACACAACACTACTGTGTTGGCTGTGGAATCCTTCAGGTTTCTGGGATCCACAATCTCCCGGAATCTGAAGTGGGAACCCAACATCAACACCATCATCAAGAAGGCCCAGCAGAGGCTGTACTTCCTGCGCCAGCTTAGGAAGTACAACCTGCCTCAGGATCTGCTGACCTTGTTCTACACCGCAGTCATAGAGTCTGTTCTGTGCACCTCAATCACTGTCTGGTTGGGATCGGCCACCAAACTGGACAAGAACAGACTCCAACGGACAGTCAGGTCTGCAGTAAAGATCATCGGTGCCAACCTGCCCACCATCCAAGACCTGTACACCTCCAGAGTCAGGAAACGGGCAGGACAAATCACTGCAGACCCCTCACACCCCGGACACAAACTATTCAAACTCCTCCCCTCTGGTAGACGCTACAGATCACTGTTAGCCAAAACCTCCAGACTCAAAAACAGTTTCTTCCCCCTCGCCGTCTCACTACTGAACAAATAACACCACTGTAGCATATATATACATATATATATTTATATTTATATACTTTAAATCCCTGCACTTCTCGCACTCTCCACTTCTTCTTGCACTACTGCTGTGCAACATTCCACAGCCACTGTATATAGCCATTCAGCCTGTACATACTCTTAAACTCCTTAGTCCATTGCACTGTTTGATTGTATTGTATTGTATATTGTGTTGTATATTTGTATTATGTTGTATATTTGTATACTGTATTGTATTGTGTATTGTATTGTGTTGTATATTTTGTGTAAGCACACTGAGAGTCACCTTACCAAGTCAAATTCCTTGTTTGTGCAAACTTACTTGGCCAATTAAACCTGATTCTGATTCTGATTCTGATTATTACTTTATTAAAATAAACAACCTGGTTCATAGTACAGCAATGTACCACAATGTACAACAATGAAACGTGTGCTTACAGTTTTATGGTGCCTTTGACGCCATCAGAAATATGAGTTATAGTAATAATAATGAGTTTTAAATAATAATAATAATAATAATTATTATTATTATTCTAATTATTGCACTTTAGATGCTCTTTCAATATGTATCAAAGACTAAAAACTAAATGAGAATCTTTAGACATAAAACCATTAAAATAAGGGCTTAAATATAAATAAAATATGAATTAAAGAGAAATAAATGAGATGTATTATTACTATTATAAATGAGATGTATTATTACTATTATTATTATTATTATTATTATTATAATAAATGAGATGTATTATTACTATTATAAATGAGATGTATTATTACTATTATTATTATTATTATTATAATAAATGAGATGTATTATTACTATTATAAATGAGATGTATTATTACTATTATTATTATTATTATTATAATAAATGAGATGTATTATTACAATTATTATAAATGAGATGTATTATTACTATTATTATTATTATTATAAATGTAAATTTTTTTACTATTATTATTATAAATGAGATGTATTATTACTATTATTATTATTATAAATGAGATGTATTTTTACTATTATTATTATAAATGAGATGTATTATTACTATTATTATTATTATAAATGAGATGTATTTTTACTATTATTATTATAAATGAGATGTATTATTACTATTATTATTATTATAAATGAGATGTATTTTTACTATTATTATTATAAATGAGATGTATTTTTACTGCCCTCGATGGACTGGCGGCCTGTCCAGGGTGTCCCCTGCCTTCGCCCTATGTCAGCTGGGATAGGCTCCAGCACCCCCGCGACCCTAATGAGGATAAGCGGTATTGAAAATGGATGGATGGATGGATGTATTTTTACTAGTATTATTATTATAAATGAGATGTATTTTTTTATTATTATTATTATAAATGAGATGTATTTTTACTATTATTATTATTATAAATGAGATGTATTTTTACTATTATTATTATAAATGAGATGTATTATTACTATTATTATTATAAATGAGATGTATTTTTACTATTATTATTATAAATGAGATGTATTTTTACTATTATTATTATTATAAATGAGATGTATTTTTACTATTATTATTATAAATGAGAGGTATTTTTACTATTATTATTATTATAAATGAGATGTATTTTTACTATTATTATTATAAATGACATGTATTATTACTATTATTATTATTATTATAATTATAAATGAGATGTATTTTTACTATTATTATTATTATAAATGAGATGTATTTTTACTATTATTAGTATTATAAATGAGATGTATTATTACTATTATTATTATTATAAATGAGATGTATTATTACTATTATTATTATAAATGAGATGTATTATTACTATTATTATTATAAATGAGATGTATTTTTACTATTATTATTATTATAAATGAGATGTATTTTTACTATTATTATTATTATTATAAATGAGATGTATTATTACTATTATTATTATAAATGAGATGTATTATTACTATTATTATTATAAATGAGATGTATTTTTACTATTATTATTATTATTATTATAAATGAGATGTATTATTACTATTATTATTATTATAAATGAGATGTATTTTTACTTTTATTATTATTATTATAAATGAGATGTATTATTACTATTATTATTATAAATGAGATGTATTTTTACTATTATTATTATAAATGAGATGTATTTTTACTCCGCTACACGAGGTGGCGTGAAGCTCCGGGATCGTCCATTTGTAGTCCTTCAATAAAGCCAACGAAGAAGAAGAAGACGGACATCACATGACCTTCAGCCGCTGAAGCAGCTTTCCGTGAGACCAAGAAGAAGAAGAAGATAAGCCGCTTCACGTGAGACCTTCCACGTCTCGTCAGGTGAGACCACAGCGCGAGAGCTTCGACCTCAGGTGAGACCACAGCGCGAGAGCTTGTAGTTAAATGTTTAAAGTAACGTTGAACAACTGCACCCGGAAGCTAATGCTAGATAACGTTAGCCGTGAGCTGATGACGTCACGGAGCGGCGGAGAGAGACCAGACTTATTTTTATTAAGATTTAAAATATCTTACAAACTACTTTATGGATGAAGATACATTAAATATGTTTAATAGAGTCTGGTGTTAAAGACTTTATTAAATATACTTTATTTAATAAAGTCTGGTGAGAGCTGATCTGCTTTCTGTTCCTCAGACCCTGAACCATG
>NC_046987.1:23304605-23309605 GCF_009769545.1 Cyclopterus lumpus
ACAAGGGAGGGTAGAGGGGAGGATACAAGGGAGGGTAGAGGGGAGGATACAAGGGAGGGTAGAGGGAAGGATACAAGGGAGGGTAGAGGGGAGGATACAAGGGAGGATAGAGGGGAGGATACAAGGGAGGATAGAGGGGAGGATACAAGGGGGGTAGAGGGGAGGATACAATACATGGGAGGGTAGAGGGGAGGATAAAATACATGGGAGGGTAGAGGGGAGGATACAAGGGAGGGGAGGATACAAGGGGGGTAGAGGGGAGGATACAAGGGAGGGTAGAGGGGAGGATACAAGGGAGGGTAGAGGGGAGGATAGAAGGGAGGATACATGGGAGGGTAGAGGGGATGATACAAGGGGGGTAGAAGGGAGGATACAAGGGGGGTAGAGGGGAGGATACAATACATGGGAGGGTAGAGGGGAGGATACAAGGGGGGTAGAAGGGAGAATACAAGGGAGGGTAGAGTGGAGGATACAAGGGAGGATAGAGGGGAGGATACAAGGGAGGGTAGAGGGGAGGATACATGGGAGGGGAGGGGGGAGGATACAAGGGAGGGTAGAGGGGAGGATACAAGGGAGGGTAGAGTGGAGGATACAAGGGAGGATAGAGGGGAGGATACAAGGGAGGGTAGAGGGGAGGATACATGGGAGGGTAGAGGGGAGGATACAAGGGAGGGGGGAGGATACAAGGGAGGGTAGAGGGGAGGATACATGGGAGGGTAGAGGGGAGGATACAAGGGAGGGGGGAGGATACAAGGGAGGGTAGAGGGGAGGATACATGGGAGGGTAGAGGGGAGGATACATGGGAGGGTAGAGGGGAGGATATATGGGAGGGTAGAGGGGAGGATACAAGGGAGGGTAGAGGGGAGGATACAAGGGATGGGGGAGGATACAAGGGAGGGTAGAGGGGAGGATACATGGGAGGGTAGAGGGGAGGATACAAGGGAGGGTAGAGGGGAGGATACATGGGAGGGTAGAGGGGAGGATACATGGGAGGGTAGAGGGGAGGATACAAGGGAGGGAGGGTAGAGGGGAGGATAGAATACATGAGAGAGTAGAGGGAAGGATACATGGGAGGGTAGAGGGGAGGATAGAATACATGGGAGGGTAGAGGGGAGGATACAAGGGAGGGGAGAGAGGATAGAAGAGAGGATACAAGGGAGGATAGTGGAGATGATAGAGGGGAGGATAGAGAGGAGGATACAAGGGAGGCAATAAGACTTATTGATGTAGAAAAGTTATTGATCAGCTGATGAAGACCATGAGAGGTGGTAGAAATCGTCAAAACCAGGAAGTGTTCTCTGCTAACTCCGCCCATCAGCTGCAGTGACATCATCATAGCTCACCTGCTCCATTCTTCTCCACCTTCCCAGGTGTGTTGAGTCGTTTCTGGTTACGTTTCTGTTTCTTGGCTGTCGGGCTCGAGTTACAGTCCATCACCCTCTTCTGACCTGAGGGGTCAAAGGTCACACAGGTTACTCTCTACGACAACTAACCATTTCGAAGTGAGGACAGAGGAGTCTCCTTTAGCATAGGGAACAGATAATGTCCTTGCAGAGGCCACGTTTCGTCAATAATAATGAACATTATGAATGAATGTAAAACATAGGATACAAGGTCAAGACATAAGGTCAGGACATTACATTACATGACATGTCATTTAGCTGACGCTTTTATCCAAAGTGACAATAAGTGCATTAAACCATGAGTCCAAACTCAGAACAAGAATCAAGCAAGTAATAAAGTTAAACTACAAAGGACACAAGACGTTAGGACACAAGACGTTAGGACACAAGACGTATGTCCTAGGAGACAAGACGTAAGGAGATCAGGACAAAGGAGAAGGTCAGGTCATAAGACTTTAGGACATAGGAGGTTAGGACATAGGAGGTCAGGACATATGACATACTGACAGTGTTCACACAGGTCTCACCTCTGTCCTTGGTCTCCTGCAGAGACAGCAGGGAGGTGGCAGAGGCGCTGGAGTCTCCCTCCTGCTCTCCCCTCACTGCTCCTCTCTCCTCCACGCCGGCGCTCCTGGGTGGTAGGAGCACTTCGGGGCAGGAGGCGGAGCCGGGAGTGGTGGCCGGCAGGAAGGGCCTGAGCTGAGGCAGGGGGAGGAGGAGGGAAGGCTTTGGGGTGTGGAGGAGGTTCGGAATCGGGGGCGGGACTAGTTGCTGCTCCATCATCATCAGGAGGAGATGCTCCGGGGCAGTGGGCTTCTCCTTCTCATCCGGGTCGTCCAAGTCCACCTCGTGGCAGACTAGCGCCTCGGGGCCGATCTGCGGCTCTAGCTCCTCCGTGACCGGGGCCTCCGGGACGGTGGGAGGCGTCCCTATATGCACCTCTGACTCTTCTGGGTGGGGCCAGTCCTCTTTCACCGTTTCCTTAATCCTTTTCTCTGAATCCGTCCTGCGTAGAGGTAAGGGAAGTCTTTTGGGTGAAGCGCTGGAGGCCATCTTGGATTGGGCAGGGAGCGTTTTGGGGGAGGTGGCCTCGTCCCGCCTCCTTTCAGGGCGGAGCTTCTTGTCTGCCGCTCCCTGCTCTGTTGCCTTACGTTTCAATGTGGAGCCGCTCCCCTCCCCCTCCTCCTCCTCCTCCTCCTCCTCCTCCTCCTCCTCCTCCTCCTCCTCCTCCACCACCACCACCACCTCCTCCTCCTCCTCCTCCTCCTCCTCGGTGGCGGAGTCAGTGTCGGAGTCTGCGGTGGGAGACTCAGGGGGGAGGCGCTGGGTGGGGAGGCAATGGAGAACCACCATGGGCTCGTCCTGTCTCTTCAGGACGCTGCGAGGAGGAGGCACCATGTGGGCGGGGCTAGTGGTGAAGAGGAGGACTCTGGGAGGAGTTTCAGAGACTGTCTCCCTGAGGAGGGTCCTACGACCTTTGACCCTGGGGGAGGACAGAGGAGTGGACCTGCAGTCCTTTTCCTCTACAGTGGCGGGCTGAGGAGAGGACACATGCTCCAGATGAGACGTCCCGGGGGCGCGCGGCGGAGACGTCCCGGGGGCGCGCGGCGGAGACGTCCCGGGGGCGCGCGGCGGAGACGTCCCGGGGGCGCGCGGCGGAGACGTCCCGGGGGCGCGCGACGGAGACGTCCCGGGGGCGCGCGACGGAGACGTCCCGGGGGCGCGCGACGGAGACGTCCCGGGGGCGCGCGACGGAGACGTCCCGGGGGCGCGCGACGGAGACGTCCCGGGGGCGCGCGACGGAGACGTCCCGGGGGCGCGCGACGGAGACGTCCCTGGGGCGCGCGGCGGAGACGTCCCGGGGGCGCGCGGCGGAGACGTCCCGGGGGCGCGCGACGGAGACGTCCCTGGGGCGCGCGGCGGAGACGTCCCGGGGGCGCGCGGGGGTGAGGCCCCGGTGGCGCGCGGCGGAGACGTCCCGGTGGCGCACGGGGGTGAGGTCCCGGGGGCCCGCGGCGGAGACGTCCCGGTGGCGCGCGGAGGTGAGGCCCCGAGGGCCCACGGTGGGGACGTCTTGGTGGGGGACATCTTGAACAGCCCTTCCTGTCCAGGAAACAAGTTGTCTGTTTCTTGGACAGACGTCATCTCATTGTCCAGGTGAACCAGCAACATGGCGGCTTCTACAGTTGGCTCCTCCCCTTGCTCTGCCTCCACCTTTTCCGATTGGAGTTTTCCCTCAGTTTTCTCCTGAGGCGTGCTGGGACACTGTGGTGCCGTGGCGACAGAGAGCTGGCTAGCTGTTGGAACGGCGTTGTTGTCGTTAGCGGCCGTTGTGACATCAGCGACCTCACTGATCTCTTCCTCCTTCACCTCCTCTTCCTGAGAGGGTGGGCCTTCAGTCCTCCCTCGCCAAGGTGACGGCTTTTTGTCGTCAGGTGTGTCTTCCGATTCGCTGTCCTCTGATGAGTTCCCAGAATCCTCTGCAGGGAGGCAGCAGATTGGTTAGTTACCTCTTCCTAAAACCGGATCACTGACAGGAAACAGGAAGTGATCTCACCGTTAGAAGCTCTGTCGGAGTCGTACAAACCCGACATCCTCCTGGTCCTCCTGCGAGGAGTGTCTGCAGAGAGGAGGACACGTCAGACAGACAGACAGACAGACAGACAGAATGAAGCCTGTAGGACAGAGACAGGTCTCTTACTGTCTCCATTGGCTATGTTGGATGTCTCCGTCCTGCTGCTCCTGCCATTGGACCGTCCCTCGGTGCTCGGTGTCATAGAGACGCTGCGTCCCGCCGAGCCGGTCGGCGGCGTCCTGGTCTGAGGACGACCTCGTTTCGCTCCCGGAGGCTTCGAAGCCGCTGACGGAGGCCTCTCCTCGTCTATGTCCCGCTCCGGCTCGTCTTTGTTCTGTTGAGACAGACGGGGTCAATAACAACAACCTGCTCAGCTTCACTTAAACAAACTTCTTTGTAGAACAGACACACTGAACAATGATGTCAGATGTCACTTCCTGCTTCCTGATCAGCCAACAGGACGTGACATCACAGGGTTTCTGAGCATCAGGTCACCTCACCGAGCTCACCTTCACCTTCTTCCTCCATCTCTTCTTGGTTCCCTTCTCCACGGGCCAGATTAGCCGGTCGGCCTTCACCCACTCGTCGTACCTGAGAATCAGACACACAGAGTGACTCTGTACCTTTAAATCTCCGGGTTCTGTGGTTCTGATGGAGAAAGCACTAAAACCTGACAATGTGAAGGGAAACTCATAATAATGTCACGTTACTTATTGATCCACTTTATCTGAACCAAATCATACCAGCGCCATCTAGACGACTCCATTAGCACAAACACTTTTGTGATTCGATGAGAATTTGTAGGGGCGGGACTTTAAAAATAAACTGATTAAATGAAGCAGGAAGTCTGTTAGTTTGTTTGTATTGACGAGTCTCACCTGACGTTCCAGCCATAGTAGTGGACCAGGTAGAACTGTTCTCCGTTGTCCACGTCCGTCTTCTTGATGTGAGCCTCGTAGATCTTCTGAGTCTTCCCTCTACCGTACTTCACCCGCACCTTTGTCCCCGTCACAGAGTCGCCA
>NC_046987.1:23312105-23432105 GCF_009769545.1 Cyclopterus lumpus
CCAGGACTGGAGTCATGTGAAGGTCTGTTAGAGGCCAGGACTGGAGTCATGTGAAGCCGTCTGTTAGAGGCCAGGACTGGAGTGATTTTTGAGATTATTCTTCATTGAAAGAAGCAGGACTGGAAAATGTTTTTGATCTGTGATTCAAAATGTAATTGAGTCAAACATTACACCCAAATTTCTGGCAACAGGTTTTAAATAAGCAGCCAGGGGACCAAGTTGACTCTTGATGCTATTGTGCTATTGTTTGGGGAACTGAATAATATGACTTCTGATTTGGAGTTATTGAGCTGAAGGAAATGTTGAGCCATCCAGAAGTTAACGTCAGAGAGACAATCTAAGACAGCAGCCAGGCTCTCTGGGTCACCGGGTCTCAGCGGAAGGTATATCTGTGTGTCGTCTGCATAGCAATGAAAAGATACGTTGTGTCGCGTTGTTGCGTTGTGTTAGTGGTCAGTATTAATAATCAGTACAGATGAGTCATTTATTTCATGTTTGAACCAGATTGATTTCATTCTACTTTCTGAATTATTCCAGACTGACAGTAAGCATGTAGTCATAACTATACACCTGTGTGAAGCTGAAGATCACCTGTTGGAAGGTGGAACACGTCAGCGTTGGTTTAGATATGAAACAACTCCCTAATATCCTAAATTAAAAGGTTCCGTCTCACCCTTAGGGACGATTGTCTCTCCTTCACCAACTCCTCCTCCTCCTCCTCCTCCTCACTCTCTGACTCCGCCTCATCCACCTTCTCTTCGACAGGCTCCACCTCCTCCTCCGCTGGCGTGGAGGGCTTGTTAAACTCCGCCCCTGCCTGCTTCTGATTAGTCGGTGTGGTGGGAGGACGGGGGTTGTTGTGATGGATGGTCCTGAAGGTGATGGAGGCGGAGCGGCAGTACTCCTCAAAACCATACAGGTACCTGATGACACAAACCACATCGTCAACACCACCAGGAGAAACAGCTGAAGCAGGAGAAGCGGGTAAATGGATCTGTGCTCTTCTAGTCTTCCAACCAATCAAAGCTCTTTAACACTACATGACATCATTCACCCATTCATACCCTGATGGGAGGTGCCACCTGCCCATCAAGACTAACATTCACGCCTCCTGCCTCATGGCCGGCATGAACAACGGGAGAAACGAGTGAAGCGACTGAAGCGGGAGAAACGGGTGAAGCAGGTTGAAGCAGGTGAAGCAGGTGAAGCAGGTGAAGCAGGTTAAAGCAGGTGAAGCAGGGTGAAGCAGGTTAAAGCAGGTGAAGCAGGGTGAAGCAGGTTAAAGCAGGTTAAAGCAGGTGAAGCAGGGTGAAGCAGGTTAAAGCAGGTTAAAGCAGGTGAAGCAGGTTAAAGCAGGTGAAGCAGGTTAAAGCAGGTGAAGCAGGTTAAAGCAGGTGAAGCAGGGTGAAGCAGGTGAAGCAGGTTAAAGCAGGTGAAGCAGGTTGAAGCAGGTGAAGCAGGTTGAAGCAGGTTGAAGCAGGTGAAGCAGGTTAAAGCAGGTGAAGCAGGTTAAAGCAGGTTATAGCAGATGAAGCAGGTTAAAGCAGGTGAAGCAGGTTAAAGCAGGTTATAGCAGATGAAGCAGGTTAAAGCAGGTGAAGCAGGTTAAAGCAGGTGAAGCAGGTTAAAGCAGATGAAGCAGGTTAAAGCAGGTGAAGCAGGTTAAAGCAGGTGAAGCAGGTTAAAGCAGGTTATAGCAGATGAAGCAGGTTAAAGCAGGTGAAGCAGGTTAAAGCAGGTGAAGCAGGTGAAAGTGTGCTCGGATGTGCCTAGTCTGGGGTCAGGGTTACACCTACTTCTTGTAGGCCGTCTTGACGTTGTAGGACGCAGCAGAGTTCAGGACCGGGATCCCCAGATCCACGTAGACCTGCTTCCATACGGTCCCAGACTCAATCTGCAACACACAACACTGTCACAGCCAGCTGAACAGGAAGTGACATCACAGGACTTCAGCAGGTCACATGATCACAGAGAGAGAGAGAGAGAGAGAGAGAGAGAGAGAGAGAGAGGCCGTTTCTCAATATGCGTTCTTGTCCGTACTTGTGTTCTCGTGGACTTGTGTTCTTCTCGTATACTTGTGGACTCATGGACTTGTGTTCTCGTGGACTTGTGTTCTTCTCGTATACTTGTGGACTCGTGGACTTGTGTTCTCGTGGACTTGTGTTCTTCTCGTATACTTGTGGACTCGTGGACTTGTGTTCTTGTGGACTTGTGTTCGCGGTGTGTTCTCGTGTACTCCTGGACTCGTGTTCTTCTGGACTGATGTTCTCCTGGACTCGTCTACTTTTGTTCTCGTGTACTTTTGTTCTCGTGGACTCGTGGACTTTTGTTCTTGTGTACTTTTGTTCTCGTGGACTTTTGTTCTCGTGTACTTTTGTTCTTGTGGACTCGTGTACTTTTGTTTTCGTGGACTTTTGTTCTCGTGTACTTTTGTTCTTGTGGACTCGTGTACTTTTGTTTTCGTGGACTCGTGGACTTTTGTTCCGTGTACTTTTGTTCCGTGTACTTTTGTTCCGTGTACTTTTGTTCTTGTGGACTTTTGTTCTTGTGGACTTTTGTTCTTGTGGACTTTTGTTCTCGTGTACTTTTGTTCCGTGTACCTTTGTTCCGTGTACTTTTGTTCTCGTGTACTTTTGTTCTCGTGGACTTGTGTACTTTTGTTCTCGTGTACTTTTGTTCCGTGTACTTTTGTTCTCGTGGACTTTTGTTCTCGTGTACTCGTGTACTTTTGTTCTCGTGGACTTTTGTTCTCGTGGACTTTTGTTCTCGTGGACTCGTGTACTTTTGTTCTCGTGTACTTTTGTTCCGTGTACTTTTGTTCTTGTGTACTTTTGTTCTCGTGGACTTTTGTTCTCGTGTACTTTTGTTCCGTGTACTTTTGTTCCGTGTACTTTTGTTCTCGTGGACTTTTGTTCTTGTGGACTCGTGTACTTTTGTTCTTGTGGACTTGTGTACTTTTGTTCTCGTGTACTTTTGTTCTCGTGTACTTTTGTTCCGTGTACTTTTGTTCCGTGTACTTTTGTTCTCGTGTACTTTTGTTCCGTGTACTTTTGTTCTCGTGTACTTTTGTTCTCGTGGACTTTTGTTCCGTGTACTTTTGTTCTCGTGTACTTTTGTTCCGTGTACTTTTGTTCTCGTGTACTTTTGTTCTCGTGGACTTTTGTTCTCGTGGACTTTTGTTCTTGTGTACTCGTGTACTTTTGTTCCGTGTACTTTTGTTCTCGTGTACTTTTGTTCTCGTGGACTTTTGTTCTTGTGTACTCGTGTACTTTTGTTCCGTGTACTTTTGTTCTCGTGGACTTTTGTTCTCGTGGACTCGTGTACTTTTGTTCCGTGTACTTTTGTTCCGTGTACTTTTGTTCTCGTGTACTTTTGTTCTCGTGGACTTTTGTTCTCGTGGACTTTTGTCCTTGTGGACTTGTGTACTTTTGTTCTTGTGTACTTTTGTTCCGTGTACTTTTGTTCTCGTGGACTCGTGTACTTTTGTTCTCGTGGACATTTGTTCTTGTGTACTTTTGTTCTCGTGGACTTGTGTACTTTTGTTCTCGTGGACTTTTGTTCTGTGTACTTTTGTTCTCGTGGACTTTTGTTCTCGTGGACTTTTGTTCTCGTGGACTTTTGTCCTCGTGGACTTGTGTACTTTTGTTCTTGTGTACTTTTGTTCCGTGTACTTTTGTTCTCGTGGACTCGTGTACTTTTGTTCTCGTGGACATTTGTTCTTGTGTACTTTTGTTCTCGTGGACATTTGTTCTTGTGTACTTTTGTTCTCGTGGACTTGTGTACTTTTGTTCTCGTGGACTTTTGTTCCGTGTACTTTTGTTCTCGTGGACTTTTGTTCTCGTGGACTTTTGTTCTCGTGGACTTTTGTTCTCGTGGACTCGTGTACTTTTGTTCTCGTGTACTTTTGTTCTTGTGTACTTTTGTTCTCGTGGACTTTTGTTCTCGTGGACTTTTGTTCTCGTGGACTCGTGTACTTTTGTTCTCGTGTACTTTTGTTCTCGTGTACTTTTGTTCTCGTGGACTTTTGTTCTCGTGGACTTTTGTTCTCGTGGACTTTTGTCCTCGTGGACTTGTGTACTTTTGTTCTTGTGTACTTTTGTTCCGTGTACTTTTGTTCTCGTGGACTCGTGTACTTTTGTTCTCGTGGACATTTGTTCTTGTGTACTTTTGTTCTCGTGGACTTGTGTACTTTTGTTCTCGTGGACTTTTGTTCCGTGTACTTTTGTTCTCGTGGACTTTTGTTCTCGTGGACTTTTGTTCTCGTGGACTTTTGTTCTCGTGGACTTTTGTTCTCGTGGACTCGTGTACTTTTGTTCTCGTGTACTTTTGTTCCGTGGACTTTTGTTCTCGTGGACTTTTGTTCTCGTGGACTTTTGTTCTCGTGGACTCGTGTACTTTTGTTCTCGTGTACTTTTGTTCTCGTGTACTTTTGTTCTCGTGGACTTTTGTTCTTGTGGACTCATTGTGTTCTCTTGGACTCAGGAGTGAGAGTGAGAGAGTGAGAGAGAGAGAGACCTCACCTTGTGGCAGCCTCCCAGGTGATAGACAAGTCTGAAGAGCTTGAAGAGGTTCAGGTCTTTGTAACCCAGCACTGGAGGCTTGTTGATGGGGGTCCCTGAAGGACCGACAGACAGACAGCTGGTTAGTGGAGACTACTATACTCTCTGTACTAGAATGTGACCCAGGTCTCTGTACTGGTATGTGACCCAGGTCTCTGTACTAGAATGTGACCCAGGTCTCTGTACTGGTATGTGACCCAGGTCTCTGTACTGGTATGTGACCCAGGTCTCTGTACTAGAATGTGACCCAGGTCTCTGTACTGGTATGTGACCCAGGTCTCTGTACTAGAATGTGACCCAGGTCTCTGTACTAGAATGTGACCCAGGTCTCTGTACTGGTATGTGACCCAGGTCTCTGTACTAGAATGTGACCCAGGTCTCTGTACTAAAATGTGACCCAGGTCTCTGTACTGGAATGTGACCCAGGTCTCTGTACTGGTATGTGACCCAGGTCTCTGTACTAAAATGTGACCCAGGTCTCTGTACTGGAATGTGACCCAGGTCTCTGTACTGGAATGTGACCCAGGTCTCTGTACTGGAATGTGACCCAGGTCTCTGTACTGGAATGTGACCCAGGTCTCTGTACTAGAATGTGACCCAGGTCTCTGTACTAGAATGTGACCCAGGTCTCTGTACTGGTATGTGACCCAGGTCTCTGTACTAGAATGTGACCCAGGTCTCTGTACTGGTATGTGACCCAGGTCTCTGTACTAAAATGTGACCCAGGTCTCTGTACTGGAATGTGACCCAGGTCTCTGTACTGGAATGTGACCCAGGTCTCTGTACTGGAATGTGACCCAGGTCTCTGTACTGGAATGTGACCCCAGGTCTCTGTACTGGTATGTGACCCAGGTCTCTGTACTGGTATGTGACCCAGGTCTCTGTACTGGAATGTGACCCAGGTCTCTGTACTGGAATGTGACCCAGGTCTCTGTACTGGAATGTGACCCAGGTCTCTGTACTGGTATGTGACCCAGGTCTCTGTACTAGAATGTGACCCAGGTCTCTGTACTGGTATGTGACCCAGGTCTCTGTACTGGAATGTGACCCAGGTCTCTGTACTGGTATGTGACCCAGGTCTCTGTACTGGTATGTGACCCAGGTCTCTGTACTAGAATGTGACCCAGGTCTCTGTACTGGTATGTGACCCAGGTCTCTGTACTAGAATGTGACCCAGGTCTCTGTACTAGAATGTGACCCAGGTCTCTGTACTGGAATGTGACCCAGGTCTCTGTACTGGTATGTGACCCAGGTCTCTGTACTAGAATGTGACCCAGGTCTCTGTACTGGTATGTGACCCAGGTCTCTGTACTAGAATGTGACCCAGGTCTCTGTACTGGAATGTGACCCAGGTCTCTGTACTGGAATGTGACCCAGGTCTCTGTACTGGTATGTGACCCAGGTCTCTGTACTGGAATGTGACCCAGGTCTCTGTACTGGAATGTGACCCAGGTCTCTGTACTGGAATGTGACCCAGGTCTCTGTACTGGCCTTCTGGAGGTCTCACCTCGGTCCTCCATGAACTTATAGAGCTGCTGCAGGAAGCGGTCTCTCTCCTCTGGATCAGGCTCCTCCTCCTCTGGCTGGACAGAGACACAGACAGGTCAACATCTGACACTGGTCTACATCTGACCATGGTCTACATACAGGTCTACATCTGACCATGGTCTACATACAGGTCTACAGACAGACGTACAGGTCTACATCTGACCCTGGTCTACATCTGACCATGGTCTACATACAGGTCTACAGACAGACGTACAGGTCTACATCTGACCCTGGTCTACAGACATACAGGTCTACAGACATACAGGTCTACATCTGACCCTGGTCTACAGACATACAGGTCTACATCTGACCCTGGTCTACAGACATACCTACAGACCTACATCTGACCCTGGTCTAGAGGTCTCCATCTGACACTGGTCTACAGACATACAGTTCTACATCTGATCCTCTGACCTCCTCCTTTATGTGTTTCTTCTTCTTCTTCTTCTCATCTTCGTCCTTCTCGTCCTCATCACTCTCCTTCTCTTCATCATCCTCATCATCGCTGGAGGACGAGTCCAGGATCTGACTCATGTCCATCTTCCACATATCCGGGACCTCCCGAGTCCTCAGGAACACCTGGGCTGCTTCAAAACCTGGATTAGAAGGGGAGACAAGGAGCAGCAGGGGGAGAAGAGAGGAAGAAGAAGTGGAGAAAGGAGGAGAGATGAAGAGAAGCAGCAATAAAGGCAACTAGAAAATGTCTGAGAAAAGGTGTGACAGGAGTGCATTGTGGGAGGTGTAGTCCTCACCTCTCCTGCCGGAGAACTCCGACCTGGTGGCGCTGATGGAGCTGAAGGTGTGGATGTGTCTCCTCGCCACCGTGTAGCTGTAGGAGGACAGGAAGGAGGTGAGACAGGAGTAAGGAAGGAGGTTAGACAGGAAGGAGGTGAGACAGGAGACAGAGGAGGTGAGACAGAAAGGAGGGGAGACAGGAAGGAGGTGAGATAGGAAGGAGGGGAGACAGGAGACAGAGGAGGTGAGACAGAAAGGAGGTGAGAAAGGAAGGAGGTGAGACAGGAAGGAGGTGAGACAGGAAGGAGGGGAGACAGGAAGGAGGTGAGATAGGAAGGAGGGGAGACAGGAGACAGAGGAGGTGAGACAGAAAGGAGGTGAGAAAGGAAGGAGGTGAGACAGGAAGGAGGGGAGACAGGAAGGAGGTGAGATAGGAAGGAGGTGAGATAGGAAGGAGGGGAGACAGGAAGGAGGGGAGACAGGAAGGAGGTGAGATAGGAAGGAGGTGAGACAGCTGATGGGTTTGTGATCACAGATCAATCAGAAGAAGAAACTCACAACTTGGCGTCGCTCAAGGATCTGACCAGACACTGGTCCTTCTTCACCACCAGCTCATCGTTACAGCTGGGAGACACCACCTGAGGACACAGCTGAGGTCACCACCTGTGTGTGTGTGTGTGTGTGTGTGTGTGTGTGTGTGTGTGTGTGTGTGTGTGTTTACCAGAGCCAGGTACCACTTGCTGGTCTCCTCTTCACTCTCAACGCTGCAGACTTTCCCCAGCAGCTCATCGTTCAGTCTCCTCCGGTCATCGTACTCGTCCTCACTGGACGAAGACTCGTTCTCCTCATCAGCCCTGAGACAGACGGTAAATACAGATGTGACCGACTGATCATGTGACTGACCACGTGACGATAACATGACTGATCATGTGACTGATCACATGACTCACACAGCCTGAGACGAACGCCTTCCTCCGCGGTTCGATTTCTTGCTGATGACCGGCGTGCCGAAATGTTCGGGATTGGTGAGCGGCAGCTGGTCCAAGGTCTGAGGAGACAAGCAAGAGGACTTCAGAGGGAGGGAGGGAGGGAGGGAAGGAGGGAAGGAAGGAAGGAAGGAAGGAAGGAAGGAAGGAAGGAGGGAGGGAGGGAGGGAGGGAGGGAAGGAAGGAGGGAAGGAAGGAGGTCTCTTACCTCACTCTCTGCAAAATGTCTCTCTCCCTTCAGACAAAGAGACGTCCGACGAAGAGTTTTCTCATCTCCATCATCAAACACTGAAACACACACACACACTTCATTGAGACATGTAGAGATACAGACATGTAGAGATACAGACATGTAGAGATACAGACATGTAGAGATACAGACATGAAGAGATACATTTAGAGATAGACATGAAGAGATAGACATGTAGAGATACAGACATGTAGAGATACAGACATGTAGAGATACAGACATGTAGAGATACAGACATGTAGAGATACAGACATGAAGAGATACATTTAGAGATAGACATGAAGAGATAGACATGTAGAGATACAGACATGTAGAGATACAGACATGTAGAGATACAGACATGTAGAGATACAGACATGTAGAGATACAGACATGTAGAGATACAGACATGAAGAGATACAGACATGTAGAGATACAGACATGTAGAGATACAGACATGTAGAGATACAGACATGTAGAGATACAGACATGAAGAGATACAGACATGTAGAGATACAGACATGAAGAGATACAGACATGTAGAGATACAGACATGAAGAGATACAGACATGTAGAGATAGACATGTAGAGATACAGACATGAAGAGATACATGTAGAGATACAGACATGAAGAGATACAGACATGTAGAGATACAGACATGTAGAGATACAGACATGTAGAGATACAGACATGTAGAGATACAGACATGTAGAGATACAGACATGTAGAGATACAGACATGAAGAGATACATGTAGAGATACAGACATGAAGAGATACATGTAGAGATACAGACATGAAGAGATACAGACATGTAGAGATACAGACATGTAGAGATACAGACATGTAGAGATACAGACATGTAGAGATACAGACATGTAGAGATACAGACATGAAGAGATACATTTAGAGATAGACATGAAGAGATAGACATGTAGAGATACAGACATGTAGAGATACAGACATGTAGAGATACAGACATGAAGAGATACATGTAGAGATACAGACATGAAGAGATAGACATGTAGAGATACAGACATGTAGAGATACAGACATGTAGAGATACAGACATGAAGAGATACATGTAGAGATACAGACATGAAGAGATACAGACATGTAGAGATACAGACATGTAGAGATACAGACATGTAGAGATACATGTAGAGATACAGACATGAAGAGATACAGACATGTAGAGATACATGAAGAGATACAGACATGTAGAGATACATGTAGAGATACAGACATGTAGAGATACATGTAGAGATACAGACATGAAGAGATACAGACATGTAGAGATACAGACATGTAGAGATACATGAAGAGATACAGACATGAAGAGATACAGACATGTAGAGATACATGAAGAGATACAGACATGTAGAGATACATGAAGAGACACAGACATGTAGAGATACAGACATGTAGAGATACATGTAGAGATACAGACATGAAGAGATACAGACATGTAGAGATACAGACATGTAGAGATACAGACATGTAGAGATACAGACATGTAGAGATACAGACATGAAGAGATACATTTAGAGATAGACATGAAGAGATAGACATGTAGAGATACAGACATGTAGAGATACAGACATGTAGAGATACAGACATTAAGAGATACATGTAGAGATACAGACATGAAGAGATACAGACATGTAGAGATACAGACATGTAGAGATACAGACATGTAGAGATACATGTAGAGATACAGACATGAAGAGATACAGACATGTAGAGATACATGAAGAGATACAGACATGAAGAGATACAGACATGTAGAGATATAGACATGTAGAGATACAGACATGTAGAGATACAGACATGTAGAGATACAGACATGTAGAGATACAGACATGTAGAGATACATGTAGAGATACAGACATGAAGAGATACAGACATGTAGAGATACAGACATGTAGAGATACATGAAGAGATACAGACATGAAGAGATACAGACATGTAGAGATACAGACATGTAGAGATACATGTAGAGATACAGACATGAAGAGATACAGACATGTAGAGATACATGAAGAGATACAGACATGAAGAGATACAGACATGTAGAGATACAGACATGTAGAGATACAGACATGTAGAGATACAGACATGTAGAGATACATGTAGAGATACAGACATGAAGAGATACAGACATGTAGAGATACAGACATGTAGAGATACATGAAGAGATACAGACATGAAGAGATACAGACATGTAGAGATACATGGAGATACAGACATGAAGAGATACAGACATGTAGAGATACATGAAGAGACACAGACATGTAGAGATACAGACATGTAGAGATACATGTAGAGATACAGACATGAAGAGATACAGACATGTAGAGATACAGACATGTAGAGATACATGAAGAGATACAGACATGAAGAGATACAGACATGTAGAGATACATGTAGAGATACAGACATGTAGAGATACAGACATGTAGAGATACATGTAGAGATACAGACATGTAGAGATACATGAAGAGACACAGACATGAAGAGATACAGACATGTAGAGATACATGTAGAGACACAGACATGAAGAGATACAGACATGTAGAGATACAGACATGTAGAGATACATGAAGAGATACAGACATGAAGAGATACAGACATGTAGAGATACATGAAGAGATACAGACATGAAGAGATACAGACATGTAGAGATACATGAAGAGATACAGACATGAAGAGATACATGAAGAGATACAGACATGTAGAGATACATGAAGAGATACAGACATGAAGAGATACAGACATGAAGAGATACAGACATGAAGAGATACAGACATGTAGAGATACCACTGTCCATGTCCCCTCTCCTGTCCTCTCTCCTCCATCATGTCCTCTTTCCTCTCATGTCCTCCCTCATGTCCTCTCTCCTCCCTCATGTCCTCCCTCATTTTCCCTCTCCTCCCTCATGTCCTCCCTCATGTCCCCTCTCCTCCCTCATGTCCTCCCTCATGTCCCCTCTCCTCCCTCATGTCCTCCCTCATGTCCCCTCTCCTCCCTCATGTCCTCCCTCATTTCCCCTCTCCTCCCTCATGTCCTCCCTCATGTCCTCTCTCCTCCCTCATGTCCTCTCCTCCCTCATGTCCTCCCTCATGTCCTCTCTCCTCCCTCATGTCCTCTCCTCCCTCATGTCCTCTCTCATGTCCTCCCTCATGTCCTCTCTCCTCCCTCATTTCCCCTCTCCTCCCTCATGTCCTCTCCTCCATCATGTCCTCTCTCATGTCCTCCCTCATGTCCTCTCTCCTCCCTCATTTCCCCTCTCCTCCCTCATGTCCTCTCCTCCATCATGTCCTCTCTCATGTCCTCCCTCATGTCCTCTCTCCTCCCTCATGTCCCCTCTCCTCCCTCATGTCCCCTCTCCTCCCTCATGTCCTCTCTCATGTCCCCTCTCCTCCCTCATGTCCTCTCTCATGTCCCCTCTCCTCCCTCATGTCCCCTCTCCTCCCTCATGTCCTCCCTCATGTCCCCTCTCCTCCCTCATGTCCTCTCTCATGTCCCCACTCCTCCCTCATGTCCTCCCTCATGTCCCCTCTCCTCCCTCATGTCCTCTCTCATGTCCCCTCTCCTCCCTCATGTCCCCTCTCCTCCCTCATGTCCTCTCTCATGTCCCCTCTCCTCCCTCATGTCCCCTCTCCTCCCTCATGTCCTCTCTCATGTCCCCTCTCCTCCCTCATGTCCCCTCTCCTCCCTCATGTCCTCTCTCATGTCCCCTCTCCTCTCTCATGTCCCCTCTCCTCCCTCATGTCCTCTCTCATGTCCCCTCTCCTCCCTCATGTCCCCTCTCCTCCCTCATGTCCTCTCTCATGTCCCCTCTCCTCCCTCATGTCCTCCCTCATGTCCCCTCTCCTCCCTCATGTCCTCCCTCATGTCCCCTCTCCTCTCTCATATCCCCTCTCCTCCCTCATGTCCTCTCTCATGTCCCCTCTCCTCTCTTTTATATCCCCTCTCCTCCCTCATGTCCTCCCTCATGTCCCCTCTCCTCCCTCATGTCCTCCCTCATGTCCCCTCTCCTCCCTCATGTCCTCCCTCATGTCCCCTCTCCTCCCTCATGTCCTCTCTCATGTCCCCTCTCCTCCCTCATGTCCTCCCTCATGTCCCCTCTCCTCCCTCATGTCCTCCCTCATGTCCCCTCTCCTCCCTCATGTCCTCTCTCATGTCCCCTCTCCTCCCTCATGTCCTCCCTCATGTCCCCTCTCCTCCCTCATGTCCTCCCTCATGTCCCCTCTCCTCCCTCATGTCCTCTCTCATGTCCCCTCTCCTCCCTCATGTCCCTCCCTCATGTCCCCTCTCCTCCCTCATGTCCTCCCTCATGTCCCCTCTCCTCCCTCATGTCCTCTCTCATGTCCCCTCTCCTCCCTCATGTCCTCTCTCATGTCCCCTCTCCTCCCTCATGTCCTCCCTCATGTCCCCTCTCCTCCCTCATGTCCCCTCTCCTCCCTCATGTCCTCCCTCATGTCCCCTCTCCTCCCTCATGTCCTCTCTCATGTCCCCACTCCTCCCTCATGTCCTCCCTCATGTCCCCTCTCCTCCCTCATGTCCTCTCTCATGTCCCCTCTCCTCCCTCATGTCCCCTCTCCTCCCTCATGTCCCCTCTCCTCCCTCATGTCCCCTCTCCTCCCTCATGTCCTCTCTCATGTCCCCTCTCCTCCCTCATGTCCCCTCTCCTCCCTCATGTCCTCTCTCATGTCCCCTCTCCTCTCTCATGTCCCCTCTCCTCCCTCATGTCCTCTCTCATGTCCCCTCTCCTCCCTCATGTCCCCTCTCCTCCCTCATGTCCTCTCTCATGTCCCCTCTCCTCCCTCATGTCCTCCCTCATGTCCCCTCTCCTCCCTCATGTCCTCCCTCATGTCCCCTCTCCTCTCTCATATCCCCTCTCCTCCCTCATGTCCTCCCTCATGTCCCCTCTCCTCCCTCATGTCCTCCCTCATGTCCCCTCTCCTCCCTCATGTCCTCCCTCATGTCCCCTCTCCTCCCTCATGTCCTCCCTCATGTCCCCTCTCCTCCCTCATGTCCTCTCTCATGTCCCCTCTCCTCCCTCATGTCCTCTCTCATGTCCCCTCTCCTCCCTCATGTCCTCCCTCATGTCCCCTCTCCTCCCTCATGTCCTCCCTCATGTCCTCTCTCATGTCCCCTCTCCTCCCTCATGTCCTCCCTCATGTCCCCTGTCCTCCCTCATGTCCTCCCTCATGTCCCCTCTCCTCTCTCATATCCCCTCTCCTCCCTCATGTCCTCCCTCATGTCCCCTCTCCTCCCTCATGTCCTCCCTCATGTCCCCTCTCCTCCCTCATGTCCTCTCTCATGTCCCCTCTCCTCCCTCATGTCCTCTCTCATGTCCCCTCTCCTCCCTCATGTCCTCCCTCATGTCCCCTCTCCTCCCTCATGTCCCCTCTCCTCCCTCATGTCCTCCCTCATGTCCCCTCTCCTCCCTCATGTCCTCTCTCATGTCCCCACTCCTCCCTCATGTCCTCCCTCATGTCCCCTCTCCTCCCTCATGTCCTCTCTCATGTCCCCTCTCCTCCCTCATGTCCCCTCTCCTCCCTCATGTCCCCTCTCCTCCCTCATGTCCCCTCTCCTCCCTCATGTCCTCTCTCATGTCCCCTCTCCTCCCTCATGTCCCCTCTCCTCCCTCATGTCCTCTCTCATGTCCCCTCTCCTCTCTCATGTCCCCTCTCCTCCCTCATGTCCTCTCTCATGTCCCCTCTCCTCCCTCATGTCCCCTCTCCTCCCTCATGTCCTCTCTCATGTCCCCTCTCCTCCCTCATGTCCTCCCTCATGTCCCCTCTCCTCCCTCATGTCCTCCCTCATGTCCCCTCTCCTCTCTCATATCCCCTCTCCTCCCTCATGTCCTCCCTCATGTCCCCTCTCCTCCCTCATGTCCTCCCTCATGTCCCCTCTCCTCCCTCATGTCCTCCCTCATGTCCCCTCTCCTCCCTCATGTCCTCCCTCATGTCCCCTCTCCTCCCTCATGTCCTCTCTCATGTCCCCTCTCCTCCCTCATGTCCTCTCTCATGTCCCCTCTCCTCCCTCATGTCCTCCCTCATGTCCCCTCTCCTCCCTCATGTCCTCCCTCATGTCCTCTCTCATGTCCCCTCTCCTCCCTCATGTCCTCCCTCATGTCCCCTGTCCTCCCTCATGTCCTCCCTCATGTCCCCTCTCCTCTCTCATATCCCCTCTCCTCCCTCATGTCCTCCCTCATGTCCCCTCTCCTCCCTCATGTCCTCCCTCATGTCCCCTCTCCTCCCTCATGTCCTCTCTCATGTCCCCTCTCCTCCCTCATGTCCTCTCTCATGTCCCCTCTCCTCCCTCATGTCCTCCCTCATGTCCCCTCTCCTCCCTCATGTCCTCTCTCATGTCCCCTCTCCTCCCTCATGTCCTCTCTCATGTCCCCTCTCCTCCCTCATGTCCTCCCTCATGTCCCCTCTCCTCCCTCATGTCCTCCCTCATGTCCCCTCTCCTCCCTCATGTCCTCCCTCATGTCCCCTCTCCTCCCTCATGTCCTCCCTCATGTCCCCTGTCCTCCCCTGAGTTCCAGAGCACCGACCCTGAGGAGACTGACGGAGGTGGTGGACTGGGAGGCGTGTCGGCGGTGGCTTCCCTGCTCGGAGGACGAGGACGTGACGGAGAAGAAGAGGAAGTTCCCGACTCCACGGAGGCGTGAAGATTTATTTGTAGTTCTAGTTCGCGAATGTGATTAAAATGTGTCTGTTTGTGACTAAATGTTTGGTGATTTTTCTCAAACTGTTCACAATTCATTTCTTTCATAGTTCACTGTGTGATTGAGTTGTTGTGTTTTGTGTATTTTGTGTGTTTATTATTTTTTTTGTGGGGACGCCATCCTTGAGACACGGGGTTCGGATTCAGGCCGACCCGGGTGTCCCGGTGGAGGAGGTTCTCCTGGCTGTGGGGGACCGTGTGGGTCACGGTAACCTGTCCTCCGCCTCCAGGATGAACCGAGGTGTGCTGGTGTTCCTGAAAGAGGAGCGCTTTGTGTCCGCGTTGATAGCGAGCGGCGTCACGCTGAACGGCGTCTACCTGCAGGTGTCCCCGCTGGCGGTGCCCACCACCCGGGTCACCGTGTCCGGGGTTCCCCCGTTCATCCCCGACCAGGTGTTGCAGCGCGAGCTGCAGTGCTTCGGGAAGCTAGCGAGTAGCTTCAGAACTCTGGGGCTGGGCTGTAAGAGCGAGAAGCTGAAGCATGTCCAGTCCTTCAGGAGACAGGTTCTAATGTTCCTCAGTAGTCCGTCTAACACGCTGGATGTCTCCTTCAGGGTGAAGCACGGGGACGGGCACTACATGCTATACGCTAGCACAGGTAGCATCAAGTGCTTTAAGTGTGGGGGGGCGGGGCACAAGCGGGACGCTTGTCCTCACAGGCCGGCCGAGGGGCGCCCCGAGCCGGGGGACGCACCGGCTGAGGATAGAGGTAGCACCGGGGCTCCGCAGAGTGGCGAGCCGATGGTGATCGCTGGCCGGCGATGCCCCGACCGGGGACCCGCCCACCGCGGCCGAGGGCCCGCCCACCGCGGCCGAGGGCCCGCCCACCGCGGCCGGGGAGGGACTCAGCGGGCAGACTGACAGTCAGGTCGGGGGGCAGGGAGCTGATGCAGGTGGAGGAGAGAATAATGAGGAGAACTCAGATGTTCTGAGTGGAACGACAGAGGGCAAGAAGGTGGAGGAGTTACTGACAGAAGCAGAGGAAGAGAGGAAGGAAAGTGGAGAAACAGAGGGAAGAAGGTGAAGGAAGCACTGGCAGTGGAAGGGAGGAAGGAAAGTGGAGAAACAGAGGGAAGAAGGTGAAGGAAGCACTGGCAGTGGAAGGGAGGAAGGAAAGTAGCGCAGGCAGCAGCGAAGGGCCGACAGGTGAACCTGACCAGAGTCAGGCTGCTGGTCCAGAGGTGAGTGGAGCGGCTTGTGTTGTGGAGGAGGAGATGGAGTACGAGACGGACTCCGACTGCGTCTCTGTCGCCGAGTCCCAGGGTTACACTGGAGATCTGTACAAGTTGGAGGAGATCAACAACTTCCTCGATGAAACGTTTGGTAAATCGGTGCAGGTTCTAGAGCATTTTCCAGATGCGGAAAAGTTCATGAAAAGGGTGTCATCGATCCAGAAAGCGGTCGGGTTTGAGGTGTTGGATAAGAGGAAGCGCTACCGTCTTAAAAAATACATGACGGGTCTCAGGGGGCTGAAGAAAGATAAAAGTTCCAAAAGGATGAAAATAATTAAGTGAGTCTGTCATGGATGTGCTGCACTTAATACTTCTGTTACTGTTGGCTGTCTACATCACTGTTCTTTTTCATATTTCAATGCACAAGGTGAGGGTTGGGTCTTTAAACATGGTGGGAGGGACCGAGAGAGGAGAGCGGTCACTGCAGAGATGATCAGACAGAAACGACTAGACATCGTTTTCCTGCAGGAAACACACAGTGACCCACATAATGAGGTGGACTGGGGCTTGTGGTGGAGGGAGGTAGTGAAAGGCAGGTCTGTACAGTCCACCGGAGAGCTGTGACGACACCAGGGAAGGAAGACCTCCATCCCTCAGCTTACGGTCAACATCCGGTCCAGCAGGCTGCTGCTCAGAGTGGTGGAGGAGGTCTGTGCTTCTCTGCCAGAAGCCCTCAGAGCGTTTGGGGAGTAAAGCAACGTACCAGGACGGGCCAAACTGGCAATTTGGAAAACGAGGAAAAACTGTGTGTTGGGTAAAAGGTCAGAAGACGCGAGTTTGATGCCGACGGGACTCCTGACTGCTCGGCTCAGTAAAGACCCCAAACTGACTTGACGCACAGCTGCGGAACGAGCAAGAAGAACAGCAGGAACAAGCCGAGGAGCAGCAGGTTACTGCTGCTGCTGAGAGCATCAGTTCTCAGGCCTTGGAGAACATGAGGAAGAGGCTTCCACCAGTGGGAAAGACCTCCGTGGGGGGGCAGAGCAGGGGGTCCCTAACAGCCAGGAGTCCTGTGGGGGTGATATGGAGTTTGACTCTGGGTCTGATGCTGCACCTCTCAGTGCAAACCAGAGCACTGATCTCTACTCTCTAGAGGAAATAAACTCCTTTCTGGATGAAACCTTTAACAAGCTAAAGTAAGGGATTACTTTGGGGACAGCAGTAAGTTCATCAGGTCAGTGGGCATGCTGAGCAAACTGGATGAGAGGAAGCGCTACAGGTTGAAGAAACACATTACGTATTTACGGGGTGCACAGGAGGGGAAAGTAGTGAAGAAAAGGACTCAAAGGTCATGAGTACGTGTGTCAGTCTCGGCCTCCATCTTGTCCTCACTGAGGTGGTGAAGGGTCGGTTCCCACAGCAGCTGTTCAGGAGAACACTGGGGGCCTCCATCTTGTCCTCACTGAGGTGGTGAAGGGTCGGTTCCCACAGCAGCTGTTCAGGAGAACACTGGGGGCCTCCATCTTGTCCTCACTGAGGTGGTGAAGGGTCGGTTCCCACAGCAGCTGTTCAGGAGAACACTGGGGGCCTCCATCTTGTCCTCACTGAGGTGGTGAAGGGTCGGTTCCCACAGCAGCTGTTCAGGAGAACACTGGGGGCCTCCATCTTGTCCTCACTGAGGTGGTGAAGGGTCGGTTCCCACAGCAGCTGTTCAGGAGAACACTGGGGGCCTCCATCTTGTCCTCACTGAGGTGGTGAAGGGTCGGTTCCCACAGCAGCTGTTCAGGAGAACACTGGGGGCCTCCATCTTGTCCTCACTGAGGTGGTGAAGGGTCGGCTTCTCGTGGTCAGGGCGGAAATAGAGGGCTCTATTTTCTGTTAAATGTATATGCACCGAACCATTTGTGTTGTTTTGTCTTTGTTTGGAAGAGTTGGTTTTATTAATTTATGTAAGTTGTTTTGTTAAGGCTGAACTAATATGATGATGTTTCGTGTCTCCATGAGTGTGGAGAAATAAACGGACTTCAAAAAAATCTCTCCCCCTCTCTCTCTCTCTGCTCAAGTCTCCTGTCCTCTCTCCTAACCTCCTGTCCTCTCTCCTATGTCCCCTGTCCCCTCTCCTAACCTCCTGTCCTCTCTCCTATGTCCCCTGTCCCCTCTCCTAACCTCCTGTCCCCTCTCCTAACCTCCTGTCCTCTCTCCTAACCTCCTGTCCTCTCTCCTATGTCCCCTCTCCTAACCTCCTGTCCCCTCTCCTAACCTCCTGTCCCCTCTCCTAACCTCCTGTCCCCTCTCCTAACCTCCTGTCCTCTCTCCTAACCTCCTGTCCTCTCTCCTAACCTCCTGTCCTCTCTCCTAACCTCTCTCCTATGTCCCCTCTCCTAACCTCCTGTCCCCTCTCCTAACCTCCTGTCCCCTCTCCTAACCTCCTGTCCCCTCTCCTAACCTCCTGTCCTCTCTCCTAACCTCCTGTCCCCTCTCCTAACCTCCTGTCCCCTCTCCTAACCTCCTGTCCTCTCTCCTAACCTCCTGTCCCCTCTCCTAACCTCCTAACCTCCTGTCCCCTCTCCTAACCTCCTGTCCTCTCTCCTAACCTCCTGTCCCCTCTCCTAACCTCCTGTCCCCTCTCCTAACCTCCTGTCCTCTCTCCTAACCTCCTGTCCCCTCTCCTAACCTCCTAACCTCCTGTCCCCTCTCCTAACCTCCTGTCCTCTCTCCTAACCTCCTGTCCCCTCTCCTAACCTCCTGTCCTCTCTCCTAACCTCCTGTCCCCTCTCCTAACCTCCTGTCCCCTCTCCTAACCTCCTGTCCCCTCTCCTAACCTCCTGTCCCCTCTCCTAACCTCCTGTCCCCTCTCCTAACCTCCTGTCCCCTCTCCTAACCTCCTGTCCTCTCTCCTAACCTCCTGTCCTCTCTCCTAACCTCCTGTCCTCTCTCCTATGTCCCCTGTCCTCTCTCCTAACCTCCTGTCCTCAGTCTCCTCCTATGTCCCCTGTCCTCTCTCCTAACCTCCTGTCCTCAGTCTCCTCCTATGTCCCCTGTCCTCTCTCCTAACCTCCTGTCCTCAGTCTCCTCCTATGTCCCAACGTGTCTTTACTTTAGCAGAGCTAGCTGCTGAGCTAGTGTTGGTCTTTTTCGACTATACCTTGAATAGGGAAGGTAACGCCGTAGTAGCACTTCAATGTCTCTTACTGATAACACTTTGGGACAGACACCAGAGGACTAAACGTCCCCTCTGAACTCAATGGACCAATCAGAGACTCACCCACAGTGTAGAGGCTGGCGTCCGTCAGTTTACTAATGACGGCCTCGCTGGACAAACCCTCGTTGGTCTTCACCTCCACCGTGGAGCCCACCTGGAGGACAGAGATGTTCAAGTCTCACAACACCTTTGACCTTGAAGAGTCCAACAGTAGACACTCATCACGTCTCACCCTCAGCGCTCCTTTGACCTGGTCGTCCTGCACCACCTGGGACGTACATTCACCTTTCAGATTCACCTGAAGGCACAGACATGGAGAGTGAAGACATGTGGGCCTGTAGAACTACCAGAGGACGAGACTCAACGATGATCTCACAAGTAGAACATTCTTATTTTCTGTGTGGTTGTAATACTTCACACTCGATTGTTGACTATTAGTTTCATGTTTAATCTAAAAACATTTATTGTGTGGTTGATAATAATAACGCTTATTTATAGAACACATATCAAAAAAGCGTTTAATATAAAAACAACAAAGGATGCAGCTACACATTTCTACATAAATAAATATTTATAAACACAAATGCTACATAAACATAAATATATATTTATATACACATTTATAAACAAATGTTTGTGTCAAATTCCATGTGCACACAAACATGGCCAATGAAACTGATCCTGATTCTTCTCAATGCTGATTGGCTCGCGAGGTGCGGAAGTTTTGCCAATGTTGAAATATATCAACTCTGGGGAATCACAACGCCATCATGACAACGCCATCACAACGTCATCACAACGCCATGACAACGTCATCACAACGCCATCACAACGCCATGACAACGTCATCACAACGCCATCACAACGCCATCACAACGTCATGACAACGCCATCACAACGCCATCACAACGCCATCACAACGTCATGACAACGTCATGACAACGTCCATCACAACGTCCATCACAACGTCCACCACAACGTCACCACAACGTCCATCACAACGTCCATCACAACGCAATCACAACGTCATCACAACGTCACCACAGCGTCACCACAACGTCCATCACAACGTCCATCACAACGTCCATCACAACGTCCACCACAACGTCCATCACAACGTCCATCACAACGTCCATCACAACGCCATCACAACGTCATGACAACGCCATCACAACGTCCATCACAACGTCCATCACAACGTCCACCACAACGTCATCACAACGTCCATCACAACGTCATCACAACGTCACCACAGCGTCATCACAACGTCCACCACAACGTCCACCACAACGTCCACCACAACGTCACCACAACGTCCATCACAACGTCCATCACAACGTCATCACAACGTCACCACAGCGTCATCACAACGTCCATCACAACGTCATCACAACGTCACCACAACGTCCATCACAACGTCCATCACAACGTCCATCACAACGCCATCACAACGTCATGACAACGCCATCACAACGTCCATCACAACGTCCATCACAACGTCACCACAACGTCCATCACAACGTCCATCACAACGCCATCACAACGTCATGACAACGTCCATCACAACGTCCATCACAACGTCCATCACAACATCACCACAACGTCACCACAACGTCCATCACAACGTCATCACAACGTCATCACAACGTCACCACAGCGTCATCACAACGTCACCACAGCGCCATCACAACGTCACCACAACGTCATGACAACGTCACCACAACGTCATCACAACGTCACCACAGCGCCATCACAACGTCACCACAGCGTCATCACAACGTCACCACAGCGCCATCACAACGTCACCACAACGTCATCACAACGTCACCACAACGTCATCACAACGTCACCACAGCGCCATCACAACGTCACCACAACGTCATCACAACGTCCATCACAACGCAATCACAGCGTCATCACAACGCCATCACAACGTCACCACAGCGCCATCACAACGCCATCACAACGTCACCACAGCGCCATCACAATGCCATCACAACGTCATGACAACGTCCATCACAACGTCCATCACAACGTCCATCACAACGTCCATCACAACGCAATCACAACGTCACCACAACGTCACCACAACGTCCATCACAACGCAATCACAGCGTCATCACAACGCCATCACAACGTCACCACAGCGCCATCACAACGCCATCACAACGTCACCACAACGTCATCACAACGTCACCACAGCGTCATCACAACGTCACCACAGCGCCATCACAACGTCACCACAACGTCATCACAACGTCACCACAACGTCATCACAACGTCACCACAGCGCCATCACAACGTCACCACAACGTCATCACAACGTCCATCACAACGCAATCACAGCGTCATCACAACGCCATCACAACGTCACCACAGCGCCATCACAACGCCATCACAACGTCACCACAGCGCCATCACAATGCCATCACAACGTCATGACAACGTCCATCACAACGTCCATCACAACGTCCATCACAACGTCCATCACAACGCAATCACAACGTCACCACAACGTCACCACAACGTCCATCACAACGCAATCACAGCGTCATCACAACGCCATCACAACGTCACCACAGCGCCATCACAACGCCATCACAACGTCACCACAGCGTCATCACAACGCCATCACAACGTCATCACAACGTCACCACAGCGCCATCACAACGTCACCACAACGTCACCACAGCGCCATCACAACGTCACCACAACGTCATCACAACGTCACCACAGCGCCATCACAACGTCACCACAGCGCCATCACAACGTCACCACAACGTCATCACAACGTCACCACAGCGCCATCACAACGTCACCACAACGTCATCACAACGTCACCACAGCGCCATCACAACGTCACCACAGCGCCATCACAACGCCATCACAACGTCACCACAGCGTCATCACAACGCCATCACAACGTCATCACAACGTCACCACAGCGCCATCACAACGTCACCACAACGTCATCACAACGTCACCACAGCGCCATCACAACGTCACCACAACGTCATCACAACGTCACCACAACGTCACCACAACGCCATCACAACGTCACCACAACGTCATCACAACGTCACCACAACGTCATCACAACGTCATGACAACGCCCGGCGAACCTGGCAACCATTCGCGTCTGTGCGTTGCCTTTGCACGGCTTAGTCAGCTTATTCACTGGTTACGGAAGCTGAGCGACAGGAAGTGAATCTCCTGGTTAGGTTCACGATCTGGTTTGAAGACAAACTGCTGAGCCGATCACACACAGCAGGAACACTGGACTTCCTGTCCATGCTGGACCTGGTTCCTGGGGGTCTTACCTTCACCTTCACCATGCGTTTCACGGTCTTGATCTTGGCCTCGCAGAAGGCTCCTCTGTATTTGGCACTGACATCCGTCCCCACGGTGAGGTAGGGAGGCTCGTCTGCTGCCTGGGACACACACACACACACACACACATCAGGACACACACACACACGCACGCACGGACACACACACACGGACACACATCAGGACACACACACACACACACACACACACGGGGACACACACACACACACACACACACACTTTCTCCCTCATTGACATCATTTGTATATTTTAGACGGTTGCGTTACAAATTCTCACGGGTCTGGGTCCAGGTCCAGACCTGGCCTGGACCCAGACCCACACTAAGGTGGCAACCAGACAAAAGGACAGGTTTCATGGACAGCTGCCATCTTTGTTTGGGTGAAGACTGGCGTTTAGAAAGATCCAGAGAACCTGATCATCGTCTGAGACCAGGTCCAGTAAAACCTGGACCTGCTTCTTATTGTGTTCACAGCTCACGGGACCTTTATTATTATTATTATTATTATTCAGTAATAAGAGTGTACAGAGGGCAGTCTGAACTGCATCGAAACCAGTAGAGGACCATCAGAAACCAGTTTAGAGGTCTCACCTTCATCTCGCCGGCTACTTGAGGGAGTCCAGCTCAGAAGGTTCTGGATCTCTGAAAGACAAACAGGACTTGTGATTAACGACAGACCCCCCCACAGGATTCGGACACGTTTACTTCCTCTGGACCTGGTTCCCGTGGTCCCGGACTGGGAGGAGCCACGGGGACCCGGACTGGGAGAAGCCACGGGGACCCGGACTGGGGCGAGCCACGGGGACCCGGACTGAGAGGAGCCACGGGGACCCGGACTGAGAGGAGCCACGGGGACCCGGACTGGGGCGAGCCACGGGGACCCGGACTGGGGCGAGCCACGGGGACCCGGACTGAGAGGAGCCACGGGGACCCGGACTGGGGCGAGCCACGGGGACCCGGACTGGGGCGAGCCACGGGGACCCGGACTGAGAGGAGCCACGGGGACCCGGACTGAGAGGAGCCACGGGGACCCGGACTGAGAGGAGCCACGGGGACCCGGACTGAGAGGAGCCACGGGGACCCGGACTGAGAGGAGCCACGGGGACCCGGACTGGGGCGAGCCACGGGGACCCGGACTGGGGCGAGCCACGGGGACCCGGACTGGGGCGAGCCACGGGGACCCGGACTGGGGCGAGCCACGGGGACCCGGACTGAGAGGAGCCACGGGGACCCGGACTGAGAGGAGCCACGGGGACCCGGACTGAGAGGAGCCACGGGGACCCGGACTGAGAGGAGCCACGGGGACCCGGACTGAGAGGAGCCACGGGGACCCGGACTGAGAGGAGCCTCTTCCCGCTCGGCTCCTCCGAGTCACGTCGCCATCACAGCTCTGCTAGCTGCTAACTTCACCCCCACAAGCAGAACGGCTGCTAGCTACCAGCTGCTGGGGCCACGGACCCGGTACAGACCCGGAACAGACAGGGCCGAGTCCAGGGCCGAGTCCAGGGCCGAGTCCAGGACCGAGTCCAGGACCGAACCCAAACGGGACCGAGCGGCTCGTGTCTCCGGAGCTAAACGAAGCTAACGGCGTTTTAGCTCCCGAGCTAGTCGGGTTCTGTTCCCCGGACATTAGCTGCGTTTCTGGGTTAAACTAAGTTCCTGCCGGACCGGACCGAGTCGGACCGGACCGGGTGACATTCGACGGAGCAGCAACGGGGTATTATTTATTTAATAGGGGCTCCACAAAGGCGCAGGAGGTCCACATTTCTTCACATAAAAACAAGCTGCCGTTCAGCTCGCGGCTCACCGGTAACCTCCCGGTGGTCCGGTGGCGTGAACGCGGCGTTGTGGCCCCGACGCTCCGGGGGTTCTGCCCGGTCCTCGCGCTAGTTCTGGTCCGAGCAGAAGGTTCTGATACTCACCTTCTCGCCGCTTCTCCTCTCGAGACACGAACAACAAGCTGTTGAGTCCGGAGCTCTGTTTCCCGACACGCGATTGGCTGCGCGGACGGCGGTGGCCGCAGCAGACCAATCTGATTGGTCGAGCGATCCCTCGTTTCTGATAGGATGTGCCTCTCCTGACGTCGCCATTAGTTGATACGAACGAGGCGCCACGAGGGAAATGACGGCATCCGCTCGACAGCCGTCCAATCGGAAGCGAGTTCAAAAGAAAAAAGCGGACATTGAAGGTCGTGATTGGCTGAGCGCGTTTTGTGTCCAGAAACGACACGTCGCTATTGGCTGAGCGGGGTCCTCGTCGCTACGGACACGGCCGGAAGCCCCGCCCCGATACGTGCTGAAGCTCGAGGCACCAAACGACGTTCACAAACCCCGTTCAGCCCTCGATTATGAACGTGGAACACATGTACACCACACAAGTACATCCCATAATACTTGTGCTCATAACGCGTCCATTAAAGAGAACTCCGGTCTGCCTGCTGTTAATGACCGAGACATGGCCGAGGAACCGGAAACATGAAGCCTGACAGGTGAGAGGAGGACCTCCTGGGCCCCTGAAGCCCCCATGTGGGTCCTCGTCGAGAGCTGGAACCCTTAAAGACACCGTTTCTTTAATGGAGGTCCACGATGCGGATCAAGTACTGAACCAGCTCATCTGTGGTTTCTACTGCACCACGACCAGTGAGACCAGCTGAAGCCATCGATGTGGTTTTATTGGGGGGTCAGTCAGTGGTTAGGAAGAGCCGGAGGGGGCGGGCTCAGCGGCGGGTTACGTAACCTAGGTAACCAGAAGAGTGGCAGCGAAGCCTCACACGAGACTAACATCTCTCAGACGATCAATCAGTATTATCAATATTAATCATCATTAATGCTCACGGCTGTTCAGTGAACAGCTCGTTGTAATCAGGTGTTTTGATAACTTACTTTAGTTTCTGGATGAATATTCCTGCATTAATGTGTTCTATGTTCACTCCTTTACATCTTATTCTATGATTCTATAAGATCAGATCATCCTAGAATCTCTACAGAGAACAAAACATGTTCTAAAGAGTTTGTAGGAGGGTTTTATCAACACTTTATCCTTCAGTTCATCACACATGTACTTCTGAGGTGTAGTACAATATATACCTTTGAGATGTAGTAAAAAAAAAAAAGGTAAGAACCTTCAGGAGAGCAACAGAGGAGGATCCCTCTCCCCGGATGGACAGATGAATAGATGTCATGTGACCAGATGAACAGAGTTACAGAGTTACATAAACACATTACATGAATATGACAATGTATGAATGGAACTCCAATCCATGAAACAGAAGGAGGTAGAGAGGAGGGGGGGCGGGGCATCAGCAGGGCCAATGGGAGGCCGGCTCACCAGCATCAGACACCTCCAGGTCCAATGGACCCTATGAGACGTGAAGTCACAACGACTCCGGGGAGGAAGTAGAGTTAATAAGGTGCAATGGAGAGATGTAAATTCATCCATAAGGAGAGAGAGAAGAGGAGATAGGTGCTCAGTGTATCCTAAAACATCCCCCAGCAGCCTATAGCAGCATATCAAGGGGCTGGACCAGGGCAAACCTGATTCAGCCCTAACTATAAGCACTATTAAAGAGGAAAGTCTTAAGTCTATTCTTGAATGAGGTGACTGTGTCTGCCTCCAGGACTGAAAGTGGAAGCTGGTTCCATAAAAGAGGAGCTTGATAACTGAAGGCTCTGGCTCCCATCCTACTTTTTAGGACTCTAGGAACCACAAGTAGCCCCGCATTTAGTGAGCGCAGCTCTCTAGTGGGGCAATATGGTACTACAAGCTCCTTAAGATATGATGGTGCATCACCAATCAAGGCTTTGTAGGTGAGGAGAAGAATTTTAAATGTGATTCTTGATTTTACAGGGAGCCAGTGCAGAGCAGCTAATACAGGAGTCATGTGATCCTTTTCTTAGTTTTTGTGAGTACACGAGCTGCAGCATTCTGGATCAACTGGAGGGATTTAAGAGACTTATTAGAGCAGCCTGATAATAAGGAGTTGCAGTAATCTAGTCTGGAAGTAACAAACGCGTGAACCAGCTTTTCTGCATCTTTTTGGGACAAGATGTGTCTGATTTTTGAAATGTTACGTATAATGTACCTCTGAGATGTAGTAGAAAGTACAACATGTACCTCTGAGATGTGATCAGAACAGCGTCTCCATGAATCCCTTGTGGGAGGGACTAGGAGGCAAGTGAATGAAAC
Organism: Cyclopterus lumpus; assembly: GCF_009769545.1. Taxonomy (NCBI): domain Eukaryota; kingdom Metazoa; phylum Chordata; class Actinopteri; order Perciformes; family Cyclopteridae; genus Cyclopterus; species Cyclopterus lumpus. The sequence goes on from NC_046987.1 coordinate 23,338,814, forward strand.
AAGGATGCGATTAAGAGACGTGGGCGACCCCATCACACAGCTAGGGAGCACTTTGGGGTCAAGTGTGCTGCCCTGAAGGACAAGTACAGTAGTACAGTGTACAGAGCATTGTACGACAGTACTTGTACTACAGTGAGGTACTTGTACTACAGTGAGGTACTTGTACTACAGTGAGGTACTTGTACTACAGTACTTGTACTACAGTACTTGTACTACAGTGAGGTACTTGTACTACAGTGAGGTACTTGTACTACAGTGAGGTACTTGTACTAGTGAGGTACTTGTACTACAGTGAGGTACTTGTACTACAGTACTTGTACTACAGTGAGGTACTTGTACTACAGTGAGGTACTTGTACTACAGTGAGGTACTTGTACTACAGTACTTGTACTACAGTACTTGTACTACAGTGAGGTACTTGTACTACAGTGAGGTACTTGTACTACAGTGAGGTACTTGTACTAGTGAGGTACTTGTACTACAGTGAGGTACTTGTACTACAGTACTTGTACTACAGTGAGGTACTTGTACTACAGTGAGGTACTTGTACTACAGTGAGGTACTTGTACTAGTGAGGTACTTGTACTAGTGAGGTACTTGTACTACAGTGAGGTACTTGTACTACAGTACTTGTACTACAGTACTTGTACTACAGTGAGGTACTTGTACTACAGTACTTGTACTACAGTGAGGTACTTGTACTACAGTGAGGTACTTGTACTACAGTACTTGTACTACAGTGAGGTACTTGTACTAGTGAGGTACTTGTACTACAGTGAGGTACTTGTACTACAGTGAGGTACTTGTACTACAGTACTTGTACTACAGTGAGGTACTTGTACTAGTGAGGTACTTGTACTACAGTGAGGTACTTGTACTACAGTGAGGTACTTGTACTACAGTGAGGTACTTGTACTACAGTACTTGTACTACAGTGAGGTACTTGTACTAGTGAGGTACTTGTACTAGTGAGGTACTTGTACTACAGTGAGGTACTTGTACTACAGTGAGGTACTCAGTTGACTGAAGACAGAAACAAAGTTTCTTGATTTTTTTTATTTTCAAAGTTGAAATTCATCAAAACAAAAACAACAAACATGAAGTTCAAGAACTATAAAACAAACAAACAAGAGTTTACATGTTGTCTTCATCAGAGTCATCCTCCTCCTCCAGAGAGTCCTGAAACAACAACAACATCAGCTGACTGAGGCTGTGTGTACAGTGTGTACAGTGTGTAGTGTGTGTACAGTGTGTTGAGTGTGTACAGTGTGTACTGTGTGTAGTGTGTGTAGTGTGTGTACAGTGTGTTGAGTGTGTACAGTGTGTAGTGTGTGTACAGTGTGTTGAGTGTGTACAGTGTGTACTGTGTGTACTGTGTGTAGTGTGTGTACAGTGTGTTGAGTTTGTACAGTGTGTAGTGTGTGTACAGTGTGTTGAGTGTGTAGTGTGTGTATCGTGTGTAGTGTGTGTATCGTGTGTAGTGTGTGTATCGTGTGTAGGGTGTGTACAGTGTGTAGTGTGTACAGTGTGTTGAGTGTGTACAGTGTGTACTGTGTGTAGTGTGTGTAGTGTGTGTACAGTGTGTTGAGTGTGTACAGTGTGTAGTGTGTAGTGTGTGTACAGTGTGTTGAGTGTGTACAGTGTGTAGTGTGTAGTGTGTGTACAGTGTGTTGAGTGTGTTGAGTGTGTACAGTGTGTAGTGTGTGTAGTGTGTGTACAGTGTGTAGTGTGTGTACAGTGTGTTGAGTGTGTACAGTGTGTAGTGTGTGTACAGTGTGTTGAGTGTGTACAGTGTGTACTGTGTGTACTGTGTGTACTGTGTGTAGTGTGTGTACAGTGTGTTGAGTGTGTACAGTGTGTAGTGTGTGTACAGTGTGTTGAGTGTGTAGTGTGTGTAGTGTGTGTATTGTGTGTAGTGTGTGTACAGTGTGTTGAGTGTGTACAGTGTGTAGTGTGTGTACAGTGTGTAGTGTGTGTAGTGTGTGTAGTGTGTGTAGTGTGTGTATCGTGTGTAGTGTGTGTATCGTGTGTAGTGTGTGTAGTGTGTGTATCGTGTGTGTAGTGTGTGTAGTGTGTGTATCGTGTGTATCGTGTGTAGTGTGTGTATCGTGTGTATCGTGTGTAGTGTGTGTAGTGTGTGTATCGTGTGTAGTGTGTGTATCGTGTGTATCGTGTGTAGTGTGTGTATCGTGTGTATCGTGTGTAGTGTGTGTATCGTGTGTAGCGTGTGTAGTGTGTGTAGTGTGTGTATCGTGTGTAGTGTGTGTAGTGTGTGTAGTGTGTGTAGTGTGTGTATCGTGTGTATCGTGTGTAGTGTGTGTATCGTGTGTAGTGTGTGTATCGTGTGTAGTGTGTGTAGTGTGTGTAGTGTGTGTATCGTGTGTAGTGTGTGTATCGTGTGTAGTGTGTGTATCGTGTGTAGTGTGTGTATCGTGTGTAGTGTGTGTATCGTGTGTAGTGTGTGTAGTGTGTGTATCGTGTGTAGTGTGTGTATCGTGTGTAGTGTGTGTATCGTGTGTAGTGTGTGTAGTGTGTGTAGTGTGTGTATCGTGTGTAGTGTGTGTATCGTGTGTAGTGTGTGTATCGTGTGTAGTGTGTGTATCGTGTGTAGTGTGTGTATCGTGTGTAGTGTGTGTAGTGTGTGTATCGTGTGTAGTGTGTGTATCGTGTGTAGTGTGTGTATCGTGTGTAGTGTGTGTAGTGTGTGTAGTGTGTGTAGTGTGTGTATCGTGTGTAGTGTGTGTATCGTGTGTAGTGTGTGTATCGTGTGTAGTGTGTGTATCGTGTGTAGTGTGTGTATCGTGTGTAGTGTGTGTATCGTGTGTAGTGTGTGTATCGTGTGTAGTGTGTGTATCGTGTGTAGTGTGTGTATCGTGTGTAGTGTGTGTATCGTGTGTAGTGTGTGTATCGTGTGTAGTGTGTGTATCGTGTGTAGTGTGTGTATCGTGTGTAGTGTGTGTATCGTGTGTAGTGTGTGTATCGTGTGTAGTGTGTGTAGTGTGTGTATCGTGTGTAGTGTGTGTATCGTGTGTAGTGTGTGTATCGTGTGTAGTGTGTGTAGTGTGTGTAGTGTGTGTATCGTGTGTAGTGTGTGTAGTGTGTGTAGTGTGTGTCTTACCTTTGCATACTTCTCAGCTTCTTCTCTCACGTCTTTAGGAATCAGTTCGTGTCGTCCGTTTGTCACTGAGGAGAGAGACAGACGGGTGAGGAGAGAGACAGACGGGTGAGGAGAGAGAGACAGACGGGTGAGGAGAGAGAGACAGACGGGTGAGGAGAGAGAGACAGACGGGTGAGGAGAGAGAGACAGACGGGTGAGGAGACAGACAGACGGGTGAGGAGACAGACAGACGGGTGAGGAGAGAGAGACAGACGGGTGAGGAGAGAGAGACAGACAGGTTGGTCAAACAGAAGTGACATCACAGGAGTTCAGTTCCTGTCTGACTTTCAGTCTGATGGTATTGATCAGTAAACAGGAAGTGACTCCTGTATTGATTATCAACAGGAAATTATCAACAGGAAGTGGCTCCTGTATTGATCAGTAAACAGGAAGTGGCTCCTGTATTGATTAGTAAACAGGAAGTGGCTCCTGTATTGATTAGTAAACAGGAAGTGGCTCCTGTATTGATCAGTAAACAGGAAGTGGCTCCTGTATTGATTAGTAAACAGGAAGTGGCTCCTGTATTGATCAGTAAACAGGAAGTGGCTCCTGTATTGATTAGTAAACAGGAAGTGGCTCCTGTATTGATCAGTAAACAGGAAGTGGCTCCAGCAGAGCCCTGATTGGTGGACAGGTACCTTCTCCCACCCAGCTGAGCTCCAACTCGAAGGCCTTGTCCTTCACCTCGTCGTGGACGATGTAGATTCTGAGGGCAGAGACACACCGTTACCTGGAGAGTACTAGTACACAGCAGAGTACTAGTACACAGCAGAGTACTAGTACACAGCAGAGTACTAGTACACAGCAGAGTACTAGTGCACAGCAGAGTACTAGTACACAGCAGAGTACTAGTACTAGTACACAGCAGAGTACTAGTACTAGTGCACAGCAGAGTACTAGTACACAGCAGAGTACTAGTGCACAGCAGAGTACTAGTACTAGTACACAGCAGAGTACTAGTACACAGCAGAGTACTAGTACTAGTACACAGCAGAGTACTAGTACACAGCAGAGTACTAGTACACAGCAGAGTACTAGTACACAGCAGAGTACTAGTACTAGTACACAGCAGAGTACTAGTACTAGTGCACAGCAGAGTACTAATACACAGCAGAGTACTAGTGCACAGCAGAGTACTAGTACTAGTACACAGCAGAGTACTAGTACACAGCAGAGTACTCACATTTTGGCCACTTCTTTGACGAGCTCCCTGCAGGACATGTCCTTCATCTGGGACAGAAGACATCTCGATCAATATGGGATTCCAATGGATGGATCAGTGGACCGACCCACAGATCAGATCTAATCAGGGTCACAAAAACTCACCTGCAGTTTTTCGATCTCCGTCTTGGCGGCTTGTTTAGCTTTCCCGATGGCACAACCCCAGTAGCCCTGAAACACAGTCCTGTTACTGGACCTGGTGTGTGTGTGTGTGTGTGTGTGTGTGTGTGTGTGTGTGTGTGTGTGTGTGTGTGTGTGTGTGTGTGTGTGTGTGTGTGTGTGTGTGTGTGTGTGTGTGTGTGTGTGTGTGTGTGTGTGTGTGTGTGTGTGTGTGTGTGTGTGTGTGTGTGTGTGTGTGTGTGTGTGTGTGTGTGTGTGTGTACTGACTCACATGGGAGATGCCTGACGGGTCGACCATGTAGAGCTGAGGACCGTCGTCTTTGTCATACGAGCCGAGGATGAAGCTGGAGAGACGTCGTTATGATTACATTTCATTTGTACAACACAGAAGACACATCGACATGGGCTAACGGAGCCGGGAATCGAACCGCCGCTCCACTGATTGAACGACGGACCTGATAACCACTGAGCCAGTCGCCATCACCACCATCATCATCAATGTGTCCCTGAATGCACCGCGCTCAGTCAGACTCACCTGCAGCCGAAGGGCCTCACGGCGCTGTAGAGCGTGTAGGCGTGCACGTACATGGCCACTCGGTCCGACAGGTGCTGCGCAACAGGAAACGTTAGCTTAGCATCATTGCCAGCTTAGCTTAGCATTACGCCCTGCACATATCCTCACAAGACTCACCTTCAGTGGGATGTCGTGTCCGTAACTGGACCTGAAGCTGGAGGCTTCGTCTCTCGCTACCTCCGACAGAGAGCGGGCGTCGGCCAGCAGCCCCGCTACTGCCTGGAGGTTAGGGGGAGGAGTCAGAGATAGAAGCACTAGACAGGTGTCATGTCCATACAGTGCGTGTGTGTGGTTACCATGCCAACGTGTCTGTCAATGTTGAAGATGCGTTTGTTGGAGCCTTGCTCGTAGAGTTTGGACAGAACGAGCTTCTCCACCCCGAAGACAACACCATCTCTACAGCGGATGGCTATAGCCGTGCTACACACACACACACACGCACACACACACGCACACACACACGCGCACACACACACACACACACACACACACACACACACACACACACACACACAGTGAGTGATGTGTTCAGGTGACTCTGGAGGAAGCAGCTTCCGGATATCTCACCTGCTGTTCTCCACCGCCTTCATGGCGTACTCCACCTGGAACACCCGGCCGTCCGGGGAGAAGGTGGAGGCCGACAGGTCATACTGCAGGTGGAAAGACAACAATGGCTTTCGTGACGTTTGATACATTTGAAATACCTGAATAACATTCATTTACAGCTCACAATAATTATCAAACTGATCCCGTTTCTTTGGGTTCGGGTCCACGACCCGGGTTAGTTCCGGGACGTGGACTCGAAGTGACCCGGAAACCTGAAACAGGAGCGAGCTCCTTGAATGTGGTGTTTTCAGAACGGGGATCTGCAGTTAAACCCCTGAGCTAACAGATAGCATGCACTCTCCTCACACGTCAACGCTTATTATTCCCTTAAAAATACGCCTGATGACGTTACAGATTACGTCATGTTAGTTACACGGTGTTAGTTATACTCAACCAACTCAAGTTACATTGAATTTTAACTTGTAATGTCTCTTTAGCTCCAGATAGCTTTAGCTCTAGCTAGCTTTTAGCTGTGACTCAGCAGGCTAACGCGCTAGTTAGCGCGTTAGCCTGCTCGTTACAAGTAATACCGGGTGTTTCCGGGATAAAGGCGGGTTCTAGGCGGTTAACCGGGTCCAGTCACCGGGCCCCGGTCCCAGAGACACTCACCCCGGTACCGATGGAGCTCATTGTAACTCAACGTGAGGGTCCCGTGAACAGCTTTCAGTTCGATGCGCCTGCGCTTTCTCTCACGGTAACACTTCCGGTTACACCCTCCACAATAAAAGCCACCACCACACACGCACCTCGGCTTTCACCCTCTACAATAAAAGCCTGAGTGAAGACAACAGAGTGTGGTTTCTGGTCGCTCGGGTACTGACTTGTAATGTGTATCCATTTAATAATACAGGAAGTTTTATTATAGATCTTATTATATTACATATATATATATAATATGTATTTACATATATATATATATACACATATATATATATATATATATTCAATTCAGTTTATTTTGTATAGCCCAATATCACAAATCACAAACTCCCCTCAGAGGGCTTTACAATCTGTACACATACAACATCCCTGACCTTTGACCTCACATCGGATCAGGAAAAACTCCCCAAAAATAACCTTTGACAGGGAAAAAAGTGAAGAAACCTTCAGGAGAGCAACAGAGGAGGATCCCTCTCCCCGGATGGACAGATGAATAGATGTCATGTGACCAGATGAACAGAGTTACAGAGTTACATAAACACATTACATGAATATGACAATGTATGAATGGAACTCCAATCCATGAAACAGAAGGAGGTAGAGAGGAGGGGGGGCGGGGCATCAGCAGGGCCAATGGGAGGCCGGCTCACCAGCATCAGACACCTCCAGGTCCAATGGACCCTATGAGACGTGAAGTCACAACGACTCCGGGGAGGAAGCAGAGTTAATAAGGTGCAATGGAGAGATGTAAATTCATCCATAAGGAGAGAGAGAAGAGGAGAGAGGTGCTCAGTGTATCCTAAAACATCCCCCAGCAGCCTATAAGCCTATAGCAGCATATCAAGGGGCTCGACCAGGGCAAACCTGATTCAGCCCTAACTATAAGCACTATTAAAGAGGAAAGTCTTAAGTCTATTCTTGTTATTATTGTGCCTGATTTTTAAAATGTTACGTAGATGATAAAATGCAATCCTTGAGATTTGATTAACGTGGAGTTAAAGGACAAGTCTGGGTCAAAGATAACTAGAGATTCTTTACAGTGGTGTTGGATGCCAGGGCAATGCCATCTACAGAAACCACATCACCAGATAATTGATCTCTGAGGTGTTCAGGGCCAGTAAAATAACTTCAGTTTTGTCTGAGTTTAACATCAGGAAGTTGCAGGTCATCCATGTTTTTATGTCTTTAAGACATTCTTGAATTTTAGCGAGCTGGTTGGTCTCCTCTGGTTTGATCCATAGATATAATTGAGTATCGTCTGCATAGCAATGAAAGTTTATGCAGTGTTTCCTGATAATATTGCCCAAAGGAAGCATATATAAGGTAAATAAAATTGGTCCAAGCACAGAACCTTGTGGAACTCCGTGATTAACGTTGGTGGTCATTGAGGCTTCATCGTTTACAAATACAAACTGAGATCGATCTGATAAATAGGATTTAAACCAACTTAGTGCGGTACCTGAAATGCCAATCGACTGATCCAGTCTCTGTAATAGGATGTCATGATCAATGGTGTCGAACGCAGCACTAAGGTCTAATAATACCAGTACGGAGATGAGTCCTTTATCAGCACTAAGGTCTAACAAGACCAGTACGGAGATGAGTCCTTTATCAGCACTAAGGTCTAACAAGACCAGTACAGAGATGAGTCCTTTATCAGCACTAAGGTCTAACAAGACCAGTACAGAGATGAGTCCTTTATCAGCACTAAGGTCTAATAATACCAGTACGGAGATGAGTCCTTTATCAGCACTAAGGTCTAACAAGACCTGTACAGAGATGAGTCCTTTATCAGCACTAAGGTCTAATAATACCAGTACGGAGATGAGTCCTTTATCAGCACTAAGGTCTAACAAGACCAGTACAGAGATGAGTCCTTTATCAGCACTAAGGTCTAACAAGACCAGTACAGAGATGAGTCCTTTATTAACACTAAGGTCTAACAAGACCATTACAGAGATGAGTCCTTTATCAGCACTAAGGTCTAACAAGACCATTACAGAGATGAGTCCTTTATCAGCACTAAGGTCTAACAAGACCAGTACGGAGATGAGTCCAACTTTCTCAAGGATCTTAGAGAGGAAGGGAAGGTTAGAGATTGGTCTGTAGTTAGCCAACACCTCTGGATTAAGAGTGGTCTTCTTCAGGAGAGGTTTAATTACAGCTACTTTGAAGGAATGTGGTACATGGCCTGTTAGCAAAGACACATTAACAATATCCAGCAGAGAGGTGCCAATTAAAGGCAACACGTCTTTAAGCAGCCTTGTTGGGATGGGGTCTAAGAGACAGGTAGACGGTTTAGAAGTAGAAACCGTTGAGGACAATTGGTCTAGGTTAATGGGAGAAAAGCTATCCAAATATACACCAGGGCATACAGCCGTTTCCAAGGCCACTCCTCTTGATGACAGATCGGCAGTAGTTGAGGGCAAGAGATCATCAATCTTGCCTCTAATAGTTCAAATCTTTTCCTTGAAGAAGTTCATGAAGTCATTACTACTGAGGTCTATAGGAATACACGGCTCCACAGAGCTGTGACTCTCTGTCAGCCTGGCTACAGTGCTAAAGAGAACCCTGGGGTTGTTCTTATTTTTCTCTATTACTGATGAGTAATAGGCTGCTCTGGCATTACGGAGAGCCTTTTTATATGTTTTAAGAGTACGTAAACACACACCTTCCACAACTGGACATATCCTAAAAAATATAAAATCAAATATATGACTTATCTTTGAGTGAAGCTCACTTCCTGTTAGTTTTCCAACCTTCTCCATGTGTCAATCATAACATTTTGGCCCTCCGGTATAAAGGCCAAACACTCCTGATACTAAAAGTCCCAAAATGCACTGCAGCAGCAAGCCTGCCAAGACCTGCAAACCCAGCTGCACCTCTATTTTATAGAGTGTGTCTGGTGGAGTGTGGTGACACCCTGTCGGTGCTGCAGAAGCTGTTCATGGAGTCAAGAGGGACGGCTCATGTTGGGCAACCTTCAGCCAGATGTCCGCCCCACCCCTCCAAGCCCCCCGTCCAATTAGAAGAGTGTCTTAAGGTATTATTCATTGAGTAGGACCAGATGAGATCAACATTGATTCGTGCTGCAGACCGGCTCAGCTTCCTGTCTCCATCTTGAGAAATGGAAGCGTTGGTCACAGAAGTGTGAAACACATTAGTTTACTGTTAAAAAAAGAGTCCTTTACAACAGACCAAGTGACGTTAGTGATAGAGATGAGCGTTCATTAGTTCACTCATACAAACATAAACAAGGCTTCTTCGTTTAGTGACATCACGCTTTAATAACAACGGGAACACCTCCATGTTTATGAATCCTAAAGTCTGGTTTTCCTTCTGAATGTCTTCACTTTCTACAAATCAACATGAAACTGGTTCATTCTCACTGAATCCACAGAAACGAGATTCACAAAAACAGTTTTCACAATTCTGACATCAGTCGTAATTACAAGATACTAAGCCGTTATTATGGAGTTATGAGATAAGTCCTTATAAGTGATAATTATGAAAACAATATGGATATAGACACAGATTTGTGACAGACAATAAAAACAGGTTGAAATGTTTTCACGACTTTTCTTACAGTTGTAAGATGACGTTGAGACAATCAGACCCCAAAGGGTCAAAGGTCAAAAAAACCTGATTGAATGGGAAATAACTTTACAATGAAAACTCTTTCAGGTGGTCATGTCAGGGCCAATATCTGAGCTGGTATTGATCACATCGGGTTGCTTTATTCATTTCTCCTGAAAATAAATGAGGGAGTTAATTTGAAGTTCTTAACATTTGAACTTTGAGAACTTTTGTCAATTGAAACAATGTATCGACACTGATAATCAAACCGGGACCAGCATCCCCACAGTAGAACTGCTGGACCGGGAGGGATTTGTTTAATTTGGATAAGAAACATTAAACATTTGTTTATTCTATTCCGTGATATTAAAGTTTCAAGTGAGTGTCACTCAGGAAGAAAATAGGCTGATCACACTAGTTCTGCTGGACCGGTTGAACCGGTACAGGTGCTTCCGGTCTGATAATGAACCGGTTGAACCGGTACAGGTGCTTCCGGTCTGATAATGAACCGGTTGAACCGGTACAGGTGCTTCCGGTCTGATAATGAACCGGTTGAACCGGTACAGGTGCTTCCGGTCTGATAATGAACCGGTTGAACCGGTACAGGTGCTTCCGGTCTGATAATGAACCGGTTCAGGTACTGCTGGAGAGGGACGGAGAGGATAAAGAAGATGAAGAGGACGGTGTCTGGTTAGTGATGAAGACGACAGACTTCCTGTCTGTTCTCTCTGGTCCACAGTTCTCAGTGTCATTCGTCCGCCCAGACTCCGCCCACAGTGGGTGTCCAGTTGATGTGGGCGGGGCTGTATAAAAAGGGCGTGTCCAGTTGGTTAAGTGTTACCTTTCAGGACAACCAGACAGCTCTGCAGCAGCTGGAGGTTCCCCTGCAAGTGAGAGGGGAGGGGTCAGAGAAACGGGGGTATAGAGGAGGAGGGGTCAGAGAAACGGGGGTATAGAGGAGGAGGGGTCAGAGAAACGGGGGTATAGAGGAGGAGGGGTCAGAGAAACGGGGGTATAGAGGAGGAGGGGTCAGAGAAACGGGGGTAAACAGGGGGAGGGGTAAACAGGGGGGAGGGGTAAACAGGGGGGAAGGGGTAAACAGGGGGAAGGGGTAAACAGGGGGAAGGGGTAAACAGGGGGAAGGGGTAAACAGAGGGAGGGGTAAACACGGGGGAGGGGTAAACACGGGGGAGGGGTAAACACGGGGGAGGGGTAAACAGAGGGAGGGGTAAACAGAGGGAGGGGTAAACACGGGGGAGGGGTAAACACAGGGAGGGGTAAACACGGGGGAGGGGTAAACAGGGGGGAGGGGTAAACAGGGGGAAGGGGTAAACAGAGGGAGGGGTAAACACGGGGGAGGGGTAAACAGGGGGGAGGGGTAAACAGAGGGACGGGTAAACAGAGGGACGGGTAAACAGAGGGAGGGGTAAACACGGGGACGGGTAAACACAGGGACGGGTAAACACGGGGACGGGTAAACACGGGGAGGGGTAAACACGGGGAGGGGTAAACAGGGGGAGGGGTAAACACGGGGAGGGGTAAACAGAGGGAGGGGTAAACAGGGGGAGGGGTAAACACGGGGGACGGGTAAACACAGGGAGGGGTAAACACAGGGACGGGTAAACACGGGGGAGGGGTAAACACGGGGGAGGGGTAAACACGGGGGAGGGGTAAACACGGGGGAGGGGTAAACACGGGGGAGGGGTAAACACGGGGGAGGGGTAAACACGGGGGAGGGGTAAACACGGGGACGGGTAAACACGGGGACGGGTAAACACAGGGAGGGGTAAACAGAGGGAGGGGTAAACAGGGGGAGGGGTAAACACGGGGGAGGGGTAAACACAGGGACGGGTAAACACAGGGAGGGGTAAACACGGGGACGGGTAAACACGGGGACGGGTAAACACGGGGACGGGTAAACACGGGGACGGGTAAACACGGGGAGGGGTAAACACAGGGAGGGGTAAACACAGGGAGGGGTAAACACAGGGACGGGTAAACACAGGGACGGGTAAACACGGGGAGGGGTAAACACAGGGAGGGGTAAACACAGGGAGGGGTAAACACAGGGACGGGTAAACACAGGGACGGGTAAACACGGGGAGGGGTAAACACAGGGACGGGTAAACACGGGGAGGGGTAAACACGGGGACGGGTAAACACGGGGAGGGGTAAACACGGGGACGGGTAAACACGGGGAGGGGTAAACACGGGGACGGGTAAACACGGGGAGGGGTAAACACGGGGACGGGTAAACACGGGGAGGGGTAAACACGGGGACGGGTAAACACGGGGAGGGGTAAACACAGGGAGGGGTAAACACAGGGAGGGGTAAACACAGGGAGGGGTAAACACAGGGACGGGTAAACACAGGGACGGGTAAACACGGGGAGGGGTAAACACAGGGACGGGTAAACACGGGGAGGGGTAAACACGGGGACGGGTAAACACGGGGAGGGGTAAACACGGGGACGGGGTAAACACGGGGAGGGGTAAACACGGGGACGGGTAAACACGGGGAGGGGTAAACACGGGGACGGGTAAACACGGGGAGGGGTAAACACGGGGACGGGTAAACACGGGGAGGGGTAAACACAGGGAGGGGTAAACACAGGGACGGGTAAACACGGGGAGGGGTAAACACAGGGAGGGGTAAACAGGGGGAGGGGTAAACACGGGGAGGGGTAAACACGGGGAGGGGTAAACACGGGGAGGGGTAAACAGGGGGAGGGGTAAACAGGGGGAGGGGTAAACAGGGGGAGGGGTAAACAGGGGGAGGGGTAAACAGGGGGAGGGGTAAACACAGGGAGGGGTAAACACAGGGAGGGGTAAACACGGGGAGGGGTAAACACGGGGAGGGGTAAACACGGGGAGGGGTAAACAGGGGGAGGGGTAAACAGAGGGAGGGGTAAACACGGGGAGGGGTAAACACGGGGAGGGGTAAACACAGGGAGGGGTAAACAGAGGGAGGGGTAAACACAGGGAGGGGTAAACACAGGGAGGGGTAAACAGAGGGAGGGGTAAACACAGGGAGGGGTAAACACAGGGAGGGGTAAACACAGGGAGGGGTAAACACAGGGAGGGGTAAACACGGGGAGGGGTAAACACAGGGAGGGGTAAACAGGGGGAGGGGTAAACAGGGGGAGGGGTAAACACAGGGAGGGGTAAACACGGGGAGGGGTAAACACGGGGAGGGGTAAACACGGGGAGGGGTAAACACGGGGAGGGGTAAACACAGGGAGGGGTAAACAGGGGGAGGGGTAAACAGGGGGAGGGGTAAACACAGGGAGGGGTAAACACAGGGAGGGGTAAACACAGGGAGGGGTAAACACAGGGAGGGGTAAACACAGGGAGGGGTAAACACAGGGAGGGGTAAACACAGGGAGGGGTAAACAGGGGGAGGGGTAAACAGGGGGAGGGGTAAACAGGGGGAGGGGTAAACACAGGGAGGGGTAAACACAGGGAGGGGTAAACACAGGGAGGGGTAAACACAGGGAGGGGTAAACAGAAGATGTCATTGTTACCTTGGCGTGTTTGAGCTCCAGCTCTGCAAGCTCCACCAGGTTTTTCCTGAAAGCTGCCACTCGTCTCGTTTTGAAGTCTATGAGCTCTGCAATCAGAACAGAATCCGCTGTTAGATACTAGACCAAGGATCAGGAGTTCAAGGGTCAAGGATCAGGAGGACAGGGGTCAGGAGTACAAGGATAAGTTAGTATATGTTATATGTAGGAATGTTTGACTTCCTACTGTGTGGAATCAAACTACCAACCGTGACGTGTCTCTTTGTTGTCGCTGTAAAAGTAAAAGCAGTCTTTCACAGGTGTAAAACGTGGACTGGACACACCTTGCTTTGCGGATTCGGAGATCTTCTCAAACTTATGGCAGCAGAGCTGCTGGCTGGTCTCGGCCTGCAGGACGTCTCGGTTTTTGGCTCGAGCTTTATCCAGAGCCTTGTTAGCGTTTTCATAGTCCACCAGAGCCCGGCTCCTCCTGTACAGCAAATCCTGCAGCCACATCACCACAATATGTTGCTGAACGTGGTTCCTAACATCCGATTGATAACCGAGTGGGGTGACATGTTACATAAAAGCTACAGCTCAGTAGATTACTGATGAAACTATATATTTGTGTTTTTAAAGAGTATGCTAACTGTGAGTTTAACTGTGAGGCTGACTGAGTTTAACTGTGAGGCTGACTGAGTTTAACTGTGAGGCTGACTGAGTTTAACTGTGAGGCTAACTGTGAGGCTGACTGTGAGGCTAACTGAGTTTAACTGTGAGGCTAACTGAGGCTGACTGTGAGGCTAACTGTGAGGCTAACTGTGAGTTTAACTGTGAGGCTAACTGAGTTTAACTGTGAGGCTAACTGAGGCTGACTGTGAGGCTAACTGTGAGTTTAACTGTGAGGCTAACTGTGAGGCTAACTGTGAGTTTACTGTGAGGCTAACTGTGAGGCTAACTGAGGCTGACTGTGAGGCTAACTGTGAGGCTAACTGTGAGTTTAACTGTGAGGCTAACTGAGTTTAACTGTGAGGCTAACTGAGGCTGACTGTGAGGCTAACTGAGTTTAACTGTGAGGCTAACTGAGGCTGACTGTGAGGCTAACTGTGAGGCTAACTGTGAGTTTAACTGTGAGGCTAACTGAGGCTGACTGAGGCTAACTATGAGGCTGACTGAGTTTAACTGTGAGGCTAACTGTGAGGCGGACTGTGAGGCTAACTGTGAGGCTGACTGAGGCTAACTGTGAGGCTAACTGTGAGGCTGACTGTGAGGCTAACTGTGAGTTTAACTGTGAGGCTAACTATGAGGCTGACTGAGGCTAACTGTGAGGCTGACTGAGTTTAACTGTGAGGCTGACTGTGAGGCTAACTGTGAGGCTAACTGTGAAGCTAACTGTGAGTTTAACTGTGAGGCTAACTGAGGCTGACTGAGGCTAACTGTGAGGCTAACTGTGAGGCTAACTGTGAGTTTAACTGTGAGGCTAACTGAGGCTAACTGTGAGGCTGACTGAGGCTAACTGTGAGGCTAACTGTGAGGCGGACTGTGAGGCTAACTGTGAGGCTGACTGAGGCTAACTGTGAGGCTAACTGTGAGGCTAACTGTGAGGCTAACTGTGAGTTTAACTGTGAGGCTAACTATGAGGCTGACTGAGGCTAACTGTGAGGCTGACTGAGTTTAACTGTGAGGCTGACTGTGAGGCTAACTGTGAGGCTAACTGTGAAGCTAACTGTGAGTTTAACTGTGAGGCTAACTGAGGCTGACTGAGGCTAACTGTGAGGCTAACTGTGAGGCTAACTGTGAGTTTAACTGTGAGGCTAACTGAGGCTAACTGTGAGGCTGACTGTGAGGCTAACTGTGAGGCTAACTGTGAGTTTAACTGTGAGGCTAACTGAGGCTGACTGAGGCTAACTGTGAGGCTAACTGTGAGGCTGACTGTGAGGCTAACTGTGAGTTTAACTGTGAGGCTAACTGTGAGGCTAACTGTGAGGCTAACTGTGAGTTTAACTGTGAGGCTGACTGTGAGGCTAACTGTGAGGCTGACTGTCGAGCTGACTGAGGCTAACTGAGTTTAAATGTCAAGCTAACTGTCAAGTTGGACAGATCTACCCAGCATGCACGGTAAGTGCCTCAGACGAGCCTGACCTTTGCAGCCTGCGACTCTCTCAGGTAATATTTCAACAGGTCGGCCAGCTTCAGGTCTTCATCTGCTGCAACGCGAGATTCAATCTTCTGTAAAGCAGCGACAGAAACCTTCACAAGTCTGACGTGAACAAAACAACGCAGCTACGGACTGTTTCTACTTCGGCTACTTGGCACGTGATCCGACAACAAACTTACCCTCGTCTTCTCAAACAGCTCCGACACTTTCAGGAAGAACCTGAAACAGGTGAAACAGGAAACGATCAACAGCAGGAAGTGGCAATAATATAATGAAACAAAAGCAGCACACTGTGGAAGCCCAACATGTCGGTTCGTACTTGCAGAGGTCAGTGGAGTCCTGCGTTCCTAACGTGTAGAGAGACGAGGCGATTCTGTTGATGTCATCTGCAGCGTCTGAACACAAATACCTGACTAAGTCCCATAATGCACATGGACAGAGTTCCCCTTCACCCAACCCTGGATATTAATTAGCTGGATTCTTACTTTTATGCGAGCGGATCATTCTATCAGATTTGGCCGAAGCGTCTTTCACTCTGTTGTGATATTCCAACAGAAACGTCTTCTCGTGCTCAAAGAAGTCGTCGACGTCCTGAAAAACAGTAAATATCCGTGAACTCTGACCAACGTAAAACCACTGGACTCGGGAAGAAGCTCTGAACTGTCACCTTGACTCCGGCCACCAGGACGCCGTCAGCAGACTTCACCACGTTCTTAAAGAAATCTTCCAGCTTCTCTTTCTTGTTCTTCCCTCGTACACTCAGCTGTCAGAGAGCAGAGGTCAGAGGTCAGAGGTCACACATCATAATCACCACAAGGCTCCTACTTAGACCCTCTTATTATTCTCCTGTTGTATATACGTCAACTCAGATTACACATACACACATATATATATATATATATATATATACACACACACACATAAATAATACATATATTTATTCAAATGGTCAGACTCAAGGTTTAGTTCACGTTCATTAAGTTAACGGGAGCAGAGTGAGATCTCAGCTCAGAGGTGTGTAGTCAGTCAGGGAACTGAAGTGAGGACTTACGTCCTGGTTGTACTCCAGAAAGACGTGGAAGTTTAGGTCTTTCCTGAGGACAGGATGAGCCGCCACACGACACAGGAATACCTCGTGCATGGCCACGGTCTTCTTAAAGATGGCCAGGTACTCTCTGAAAACAGAGCCGTCAGCTTTCACTACCAGCTTAGCTTCACTCCACTAACAGCTTAGCTTCACTCCAGACGATTGTAATTGTGAAGAAAGTTAGTGGTCAGGTGAAGTCGGTAGGCAGGTGGTGGAGTCGGTAGGCAGGTGGTGGAGTCGGTAGGCAGGTGGTGGAGTCGGTAGGCAGGTGGTGGAGTCGGTAGGCAGGTGGTGAAGTCGGTAGGTGGTGAAGTCGGTAGGCAGGTGGTGAAGTCGGTAGGCAGGTGGTGAAGTCGGTAGGCAGGTGGTGAAGTCGGTAGGTGGTGAAGTCAGTAGGCAGGTGGTGAAGTCGGTAGGTAGGTGGTGAAGTCGGTAGGCAGGTGGTGAAGTCGGTAGGCAGGTGGTGAAGTCGGTAGGTGGTGAAGTCAGTAGGTAGGTGGTGAAGTCAGTAGGTAGGTGGTGAAGTCGGTAGGTGGTGAAGTCGGTAGGTGGTGAAGTCGGTAGGCAGGTGGTGAAGTCGGTAGGCAGGTGGTGAAGTCGGTAGGCAGGTGGTGAAGTCGGTAGGCAGGTGGTGAAGTCGGTAGGCAGGTGGTGAAGTCGGTAGGCAGGTGGTGAAGTCGGTAGGTGGTTAAGTCGGTAGGCAGGTGGTGAAGTCGGTAGGCAGGTGGTGAAGTCGGTAGGCAGGTGGTGAAGTCAGTCGGTAGGTGGTGAAGTCAGTAGGCAGGTGGTGAAGTCGGTAGGCAGGTGGTGAAGTCGGTAGGTGGTGAAGTCGGTAGGCAGGTGGTGAAGTCGGTAGGTGGTGAAGTCGGTAGGCAGGTGGTGAAGTCGGTAGGTGGTGAAGTCGGTAGACAGGTGGTGAAGTCGGTAGGTAGGTGGTGGAGTCGGTAGGTGGTGAAGTCAGTAGGTAGGTGGTGGAGTCGGTAGGCAGGTGGTGAAGTCGGTAGACAGGTGGTGAAGTCGGTAGGCAGGTGGTGAAGTCGGTAGGTGGTGAAGTCGGTAGACAGGTGGTGAAGTCGGTAGGCAGGTGGTGAAGTCGGTAGGTGGTGAAGTCGGTAGACAGGTGGTGAAGTCGGTAGGTAGGTGGTGGAGTCGGTAGGTGGTGAAGTCAGTAGGCAGGTGGTGGAGTCGGTAGGTGGTGAAGTCAGTAGGTAGGTGGTGAAGTCGGTAGGTAGGTGGTGGAGTCGGTAGGCAGGTGGTGGAGTCGGTAGGTGGTGAAGTCGGTAGGTGGTGGAGTCGGTAGGCAGGTGGTGGAGTCGGTAGGCAGGTGGTGGAGTCGGTAGGTGGTGAAGTCGGTAGGCAGGTGGTGGAGTCGGTAGGTGGTGAAGTCGGTAGGTGGTGAAGTCGGTAGGTGGTGGAGTCGGTAGGTAGGTGGTGAAGTCGGTAGGTGGTGGAGTCGGTAGGTAGGTGGTGAAGTCGGTAGGTGGTGAAGTCGGTAGGTGGTGGAGTCGGTAGGTAGGTGGTGAAGTCGGTAGGTGGTGAAGTCGGTAGGTAGGTGGTGAAGTCGGTAGGTAGGTGAAGTCAGTCGGTAGGTAGGTGAAGTCAGTCGGTAGGTGGTGAAGTCGGTAGGTGGTGAAGTCGGTAGGCAGGTGGTGGAGTCGGTAGGTGGTGAAGTAGGTAGGTGGTGAAGTCAGTCGGTAGGTGGTGAAGTCGGTAGGTAGGTGGTGAAGTCAGTCGGTAGGTGGTGAAGTCGGTAGGTGGTGAAGTCGGTAGGCAGGTGGTGAAGTCGGTAGGTGGTGAAGTCAGTCGGTAGGTGGTGAAGTCAGTCGGTAGGTGGTGAAGTCGGTAGGTGGTGAAGTCAGTCGGTAGGTGGTGAAGTCGGTAGGTGGTGAAGTCGGTAGGTGGTGAAGTCAGTCGGTAGGTGGTGAAGTCGGTAGGTGGTGAAGTCAGTCGGTAGGTGGTGAAGTCAGTCGGTAGGTGGTGAAGTCAGTCGGTAGGTGGTGAAGTCGGTAGGTGGTGGAGTCGGTAGGTGGTGAAGTCAGTCGGTAGGTGGTGAAGTCAGTCGGTAGGTGGTGAAGTCAGTCGGTAGGTGGTGAAGTCGGTAGGCAGGTGGTGAAGTCGGTAGGTGGTGAAGTCAGTAGGTGGTGAAGTCAGTCGGTAGGTGGTGAAGTCGGTAGGTGGTGAAGTCGGTAGGTGGTGAAGTCGGTAGGTGGTGAAGTCGGTAGGTGGTGGAGTCGGTAGGTAGGTGGTGGAGTCGGTAGGCAGGTGGTGGAGTCGGTAGGTGGTGAAGTCAGTCGGTAGGTGGTGAAGTCAGTCGGTAGGTGGTGAAGTCGGTAGGTGGTGAAGTCGGTAGGCAGGTGGTGAAGTCGGTAGGTGGTGAAGTCGGTAGGTGGTGAAGTCGGTAGGTGGTGAAGTCAGTCGGTAGGTGGTGAAGTCGGTAGGTGGTGAAGTCGGTAGGTGGTGAAGTCGGTAGGTGGTGGAGTCGGTAGGTAGGTGGTGGAGTCGGTAGGCAGGTGGTGGAGTCGGTAGGTGGTGAAGTCGGTAGGTGGTGAAGTCGGTAGGTGGTGGAGTCGGTAGGTGGTGGAGTAGGTAGGTGGTGCAGTCGGTAGGCAGGTGGTGGAGTCGGTAGGTGGTGAAGTCGGTAGGTGGTGGAGTCGGTAGGTAGGTGGTGGAGTCGGTAGGTGGTGAAGTCGGTAGGTGGTGGAGTCGGTCGGTAGGTGGTGAAGTCGGTAGGTGGTGGAGTCGGTAGGTAGGTGGTGAAGTCGGTAGGTGGTGGAGTCGGTAGGTGGTGAAGTCGGTAGGTGGTGGAGTCGGTAGGCAGGTGGTGGAGTCGGTAGGCAGGTGGTGGAGTCGGTAGGTGGTGAAGTCGGTAGGTGGTGGAGTCGGTAGGTGGTGCAGTCGGTAGGTGGTGGAGTCGGTAGGTGGTGGAGTCGGTAGGTGGTGAAGTCGGTAGGTGGTGGAGTCGGTAGGTGGTGAAGTCGGTAGGTAGGTGGTGGAGTCGGTAGGTGGTGAAGTCGGTAGGTGGTGGAGTCGGTAGGTGGTGAAGTCAGTCGGTAGGTGGTGGAGTCGGTAGGTGGTGAAGTCGGTAGGTAGGTGGTGGAGTCGGTAGGTGGTGAAGTCAGTAGGTAGGTGGTGAAGTCGGTAGGTGGTGAAGTCGGTAGGTGGTGGAGTCGGTAGGTGGTGAAGTCGGTAGGTAGGTGAAGTCAGTCGGTAGGTGGTGAAGTCGGTAGGTAGGTGGTGAAGTCGGTAGGTGGTGAAGTCGGTAGGTGGTGAAGTCGGTAGGTGGTGGAGTCGGTAGATGGTGAAGTCGGTAGGTGGTGCAGTCGGTAGGTGGTGAAGTCGGTAGGTGGTGGAGTCGGTAGGTGGTGAAGTCGGTAGGTAGGTGGTGGAGTCGGTAGGTGGTGAAGTCGGTAGGTGGTGGAGTCGGTAGGTGGTGGAGTCAGTCGGTAGGTGGTGAAGTCGGTAGGTGGTGGAGTCGGTAGGTGGTGGAGTCGGTAGGTGGTGGAGTCGGTAGGTGGTGAAGTCGGTAGGTGGTGAAGTCGGTAGGCAGGTGGTGGAGTCGGTAGGTGGTGGAGTCGGTAGGTGGTGAAGTCGGTAGGTGGTGAAGTCGGTAGGTGGTGAAGTCAGTCGGTAGGTGGTGAAGTCGGTAGGCAGGTGGTGAAGTCGGTAGGCAGGTGGTGAAGTCGGTAGGTGGTGAAGTCGGTAGGCAGGTGGTGAAGTCGGTAGGTGGTGAAGTCGGTAGGCAGGTGGTGAAGTCGGTAGGTGGTGAAGTCGGTAGGTGGTGAAGTCAGTAGGTGGTGAAGTCAGTAGGTGGTGAAGTCGGTAGGCAGGTGGTGAAGTCGGTAGGTGGTGAAGTCGGTAGGTGGTGAAGTCAGTAGGTGGTGAAGTCAGTCGGTAGGTGGTGAAGTCGGTAGGCAGGTGGTGAAGTCGGTAGGTGGTGAAGTCGGTAGGTGGTGAAGTCAGTAGGTGGTGAAGTCAGTAGGTGGTGAAGTCGGTAGGCAGGTGGTGAAGTCGGTAGGTGGTGAAGTCGGTAGGTGGTGAAGTCAGTAGGTGGTGAAGTCAGTAGGTGGTGAAGTCGGTAGGCAGGTGGTGAAGTCGGTAGGTGGTGAAGTCGGTAGGTGGTGAAGTCAGTAGGTGGTGAAGTCAGTCAGTAGGTGGTGAAGTCGGTAGGCAGGTGGTGAAGTCGGTAGGTGGTGAAGTCGGTAGGTGGTGAAGTCAGTAGGTGGTGAAGTCGGTAGGTGGTGAAGTCGGTAGGCAGGTGGTGAAGTCGGTAGGCAGGTGGTGAAGTCGGTAGGTGGTGAAGTCAGTAGGTAGGTGGTGAAGTCAGTAGGTAGGTGGTGAAGTCGGTAGGTGGTGAAGTCGGTAGGCAGGTGGTGAAGTCAGTAGGTAGGTGGTGAAGTCAGTAGGTAGGTGGTGAAGTCAGTAGGTAGGTGGTGAAGTCGGTAGGTGGTGAAGTCAGTAGGTAGGTGGTGAAGTCAGTAGGTAGGTGGTGAAGTCAGTAGGTAGGTGGTGAAGTCGGTAGGTGGTGAAGTCGGTAGGCAGGTGGTGAAGTCGGTAGGTGGTGAAGTCGGTAGGCAGGTGGTGAAGTCGGTAGGTGGTGAAGTCAGTAAGCAGGTGGGTGCATCATTAAAAAGGCATGTCGGTATGCCTGTCGGAAGGTAGCTCGGTAGTGACTCACGCCTCCAGCTCCTGCTTCATCTTGGTGAACTCCTCCTTGGTCATGGATCCTTCTCCCTCCCCCAGCTTCTGCAGCTTCTCTCTGGATGCATCAAAGTCTGGTCTTGGGGGGGCTGGGGGGATCTACACAACAACAACAACAACAGGAATCCTTTGCTTCATGTTTCATTACAGTTGTGCTCTATGTATTGTTTCTACCTGTACTGACATCTAATAGCACAGTGTACAAGGTTTTAGGTTTAAATCAAAGTGCCTTGTCTCCTCTTGAGTGGCAGAATGAAGGCAGTCCTGCTAGCGGACCGGTTGACGCGAGGCGGTTCTTACGATGTATCCTGCGTACTCTTCATTCTCGACAAACGAGTCATGCAGCCAGATGAACTCTTCATGCTGCCGGACCACCGAGAACTCATTCTGCTTGAAGTTAGGGAGCGTGCTCTGTGGGAACAGGAAGTGAATTATCAAACTCTTCCGTCCAGGTGTCATATCCAATTTCAAAAAGGTCAACGATCGGCAACCTGGATTGTGCGAGAGTTCAGAGAGTCCATTCTGGGCTCCTGTACAAACATGGAGGACTGGGAGGACCTGGTCCCTGGAGAGAATACAGAATATCCTCACTCGAATGGTGGCGGACAGAAACACACTGACCTTGGTGTGGACGGTGAACTTAACCTTGTCCCTCTCACTCAGAGCGTCGGAGATGTCCACCTGCAGCGTGGCGTCCGTCTGCAGATCCACGTTCACCGCCCGTGGCTGCAGAGGTAAGGCAGAGACGACATCCCATAATGCACCACACCCACAGATTAACCCACTGGGTGTTTTATTGTTGCATCATTGTAATAACCTGTTGTAGTCACATGTAAACACGCAAAGCAGACCCACAAACGTTTCCATCGTGGTTCAATTCTTCTGTGAAATCTTCTAAAACTCATGAATCCTTTCTTCCTAACAGGAAGTGATTATTGGAGAATGATCGTTCTGTAGTTAACGATTACAAACACTAATCAATAAAACCAGCTGTGACCAGTGGGATGCAGACCTCAGACCCCCTCACAGACCGGGATCGACCCTCCGACCTCGTGAGGTTCATTCCACTAACGTTTACTCTCCGATAAAGAACTGTTATGTTTGTACTTTATTTGTGTGAACATGAACTAATGTCAATAATCCATCTTCCTGTATCGATGCTCGTCTTCTGCTAGTTAGCCGAGTGCTAGCCGAGTGTTAGCTGTCAGCTCGCTAACACGAGCGCATTGACGGACATGTTTGTAGTTCTTCGGGAGACAAACATCTCTCACTGGGACCCGAACCCAGCACCAGGGTGGGGTTCCCCCAGAGGTCTCCCTCTGTTATGGTCACGAGACGTAAACTGAACGGAAGCAAATCAACCAATCAGCATCGCAAGGAGTGTCATGTGACCGCCTGGTGGCTAACTAGCACAGCAGCACCTGTTAGCTCACTTGGCCCAGGGAGCTAACGGCCTGTAGCCGGGTCAGGGCTCGGACTCTCGACTGGCCGGACCGGTTCAGAAGCTGCGAGCCTGGATCCCGTTAGCATGCACGGCTAATCACCGGAGCTACGGGTAATTAGCTTGGCCCAGACAAACAGGCAGACAGACAGGTAACGTAGACAGGTAGCACTCACTCCCCGGTCCTCCTCGGAGAGGAAGTCGGGTCCGTCATCCAGCCCTTCCTGCTGCGGAGAGAGAGAAGCACAGCCGTTAGTACAGCAACGACACCGGCGGTCCACCGGGCCCGGTACCGAGCAGGAGAGGAGAGAAAAGACACAAACCCACCATCATGGCTACGAACGGGTGCAGACAGGAAGTGGCGTGACGTCACGAAGGCGAGGCAGACTCCACGAATCAAATTAACAACCTTTATTATAACTTTCTATTCCGTTTTTCTTCCTTTTATTTGTTATACTTTACTTTATTTAATTATATTATATTGTTTAGTTGTATTTAATTACATTCTATTGTTTAGTTTTATTTAATTATATTATATTGTTTTGTTTTATTTAATTGTGTTCTTTTGTTTTATTTAATTATATTATATTGTTTTGTTTTATTTAATTGTATTATATTTCAATTCAATTCAGTTTATTTTGTATAGCCCAATATCACAAATTACAAACTCCCCTCAGAGGGCTTTACAATCTGTACACATACGACATCCCTGACCTTTGACCTCACATCGGATCAGGAAAAACTCCCCAAAAATAACCTCACAGGGAAAAAAGGGAAGAAACCTTCAGGAGAGCAACAGAGGAGGATCCCTCTCCCCGGATGGACAGATGAATAGATGTCATGTGACCAGATGAACAGAGTTACAGAGTTACATAAACACATTACATGAATATGACAATGTATGAATGGAACTCCAATCCATGAAACAGAAGGAGGTAGAGAGGAGGGGGGCGGGGCATCAGCAGGGCCAATGGGAGGCCGGCTCACCAGCATCAGACACCTCCAGGTCCAATGGACCCTATGAGACGTGAAGTCACAACGACTCCGGGGAGGAAGCAGAGTTAATAAGGTGCAATGGAGAGATGTAAATTCATCCATAAGGAGAGGGAGAAGAGGAGAGAGGTGCTCAGTGTATCCTAAAACATCCCCCAGCAGCCTATAAGCCTATAGCAGCATATCAAGGGGCTGGACCAGGGCAAACCTGATTCAGCCCTAACTATAAGTACTATTAAAGAGGAAAGTCTTAAGTCTATTCTTGAATGAGGTGACTGTGTCTGCCTCCAGGACTGAAAGTGGAAGCTGGTTCCATAAAAGAGGAGCTTGATAACTGAAGGCTCTGGCTCCCATCCTACTTTTTAGGACTCTAGGAACCACGAGTAGCCCCACATTTAGTGAGCGCAGCTCTCTAGTGGGGCAATATTACTGCAACTCCTTATTATCAGGCTGCTCTAATAAGTCTCTTAAATCCCTCCAGTTGATCCAGAATGCTGCAGCTCGTGTACTCACACAAACTAAGAAAAGAGATCACATGACTCCTGTATTAGCTGCTCTGCACTGGCTCCCTGTAAAATCAAGAATCACATTTAAAATTCTTCTCCTCACCTACAAAGCCTTGATTGGTGATGCACCATCATATCTTAAGGAGCTTGTAGTACCATATTGCCCCACTAGAGAGCTGCGCTCACTAAATGTGGGGCTACTTGTGGTTCCTAGAGTCCTAAAAAGTAGGATGGGAGCCAGAGCCTTCAGTTATCAAGCTCCTCTTTTATGGAACCAGCTTCCACTTTCAGTCCTGGAGGCAGACACAGTCACCTCATTCAAGAATAGACTTAAGACTTTCCTCTTTAATAGTGCTTATAGTTAGGGCTGAATCAGGTTTGCCCTGGTCCAGCCCCTTGATATGCTGCTATAGGCTTATAGGCTGCTGGGGATGTTTTAGGATACACTGAGCACCTCTCTCCTCTTCTCTCTCTCCTTATGGATGAATTTACATCTCTCCATTGCACCTTATTAACTCTGCTTCCTCCTCGGAGTCGTTGTGACTTCACGTCTCATAGGGTCCATTGGACCTGGAGGTGTCTGATGCTGGTGAGCCGGCCTCCCATTGGCCCTGCTGATGCCCCGCCCCCCTCCTCTCTACCTCCTTCTGTTTCATGGATTGGAGTTCCATTCATACATTGTCATATTCATGTAATGTGTTTATGTAACTCTGTTCATCTGGTCACATGACATCTATTCATCTGCCCATCCGGGGAGAGGGATCCTCCTCTGTTGCTCTCCTGAAGGGTTCTTCCCTTTTTTCCCTGTCAAAGGTTATTTTTGGGGAGTTTTTCCTGATCCGATGTGAGGTCAAAGGTCAGGGATGTCGTATGTGTACAGATTGTAAAGCCCTCTGAGGGGAGTTTGTAATTTGTGATATTGGGCTATACAAAATAAACTGAATTGAAAAAAATTGAATTGAATTGAATAGTGGATCACAGTGTCTGTGGTTCAGGGTTGACCCCCTCGAGTGGATCTCGGTCTCTCAGTGTCTCCTTGTGTGGATGTGATGACGGACTCAGAAGCATGCATGTCTATAAATAGCAGCAGGAGGATCAGATTCTGCACAGCTGAGTCACTATGTTTCTTTAACTTCAGTTGCAGGAAACAAGGACCTGGTTCTGGTCTCTCTCACTGGGTTCTCCAGCTCGTCATCAAAGCCCTCTGATGTTTTATCTTAGAAATGTTCTGATGGACTGAAACAGAACATGTTGTTCTTTCATGAAACTCACTTGGATGATGTCAGCGTACAGATACACAGTACCCCCTGTGTCTCTAGTGCCCCCTGTGTATGTGTGTGTGTGTGTGCATGTGCGTGTGTGTGTGTGTGTGTGTGTGTGTGTGTGTGTGTGTGTGTGTGTGTGTGTGTGTGGATGCGGCTTCCATCAACCGGCACCCGGGATCATTTCCAGCACCTGTCTGCAATCAAACCACCCTGTGAAATGCAGGCTTCCTTCGACTCATCTCCAGATTGTTTTGTCATCTCAGAGGTAGTGTGACTCTCAGCCACTCTTAGCCTTTTTGGACAGAAAGTATCTTTTGTGATTTGCTTTATCTCGTTGTACTAACTTCTGTTCCTTGTGCCCAGGATTCCCGTACCGACTTACAATGACCTAGGGGAGGTGTTCTGCAAGCAGCGGGCCCAAACACTGGCCCAACATAGACCCTATGACTGCGACATCCACCTGATCCCAGGTGCCCCCTTACCCTAGCCATCTCTGAAACCTTTCTCGCCCAGAAAGAGAGGCTATGAAGAGCTACATCCACGACTCCCTAGCGACCGGTTTTATCCGTCCCTCCTCCTCCCCTGTTGGCGCTGGGTTCTTCTTCGTGGGCAAGAAGGACTGCATGCTACTCCCCTGCATTGATTACCGTGGCCTTAATGAAATCACCCTCTCCCTCTCATTGACCCTGCCTTTGAGCCCCTTCTTAAAGCCACTGTGTTCTCCAAACTGGACCTCCGTAATGCCTACCACCTCATTCGGATCCAGGAGGGAAACAAATGGAAAAACGGCAGGGCCAGGTGAGGGCAGATAAAGCAAAGGTTCAGGCAGTGGTTGAGTGGCCCACGCCCACCACTCGCGGTTCTTTGGCTAAAAGTTGTCAATTTTACAGACGGTAAGAGAGACTACAGCAATGTAGCTGCCCCCCTCACGCAACTCACCTCCACTCCCGTCCCCTTTTCTTGGACTTAGGAAGCAGACTCTGCTTTTGCCTCCCTGAAGAAGCTATTCACTTCTGTCCTGGTGTCCAGATCCCTCTCTACAGTTCGTGGTGGAGGTGGATTCTTTACTTATTACTGTGAGCAATGCTGCCGTAATCCTATAATTTCCCCACTGAGGGACTAATAAAGGATTATCTTATTTTATAACTTGGATTCGGGGGTTGAGTCTGTCCTTTCTCAGCGGGCCCCTGCACCTTCTTTTCCCAGAGCCTTTCAACTGCAGAGCGCAACTACCATATGGCTCCGGAGGAGTTGAGGCACTGGCTGGAGGGGGCAGAGCAACCCTTCATAGTTTGGACCGACCATAAACACCTCTCTTACCTTCGCGCCGCCAAGAGGTTAAACTCCAGCCAGGCTCGGTGGGCTTTGTTCAATTTCACCGTCACCTACCGCCCTAGTTCACGCAACACCAAACCCAATGCCCTTTCACATCAGTCCACCACAGAGAAGCTTACCCTCGGGCCTGAACCCATCCTCTCGTCCACTCGTGTGGTGGCTGCGGTCACAATGGGAGTTGAGTCTCTCGTCCGGGAGACCCAGCGCTCCCATCCTAACCCAAGTAACGGTCCCCCATGCTGTCTGTTTGTGCCTGACATTGTCAGGTCACAGGTCTTATAATGGGGGCATTCCTACGGACTAGCCTGGGTTCCACCGCACTCTCGCCTTCATCAAACAATGCTTCTGGTGGCCGTCCATGTCCCAAGATACCGATGCTTTCCTGTCAGCCTGCTCCATCTGCGCCGGCAGCAAAGTCGAGTATGCCCATAATTCCCTGACCAGATGATGGACACCAGGTCTTTGTTTGGCGTATCCTGGATGTCCGCCGTAGGGGCTGTGGACTCCAGTAGCTCGTGTACTGGGATGGGTATGGCCCTGAAGAACGCTCATTCTCCGAAGCTTCCCTTGTCCGGAGCGCCTGGAGTACACCTTCTGTTCACCTGTTCATTATGATGTCATCGTACAGGTACACCTGGTCATTATGATGTCATCGTACAGGTACACCTGTTCATTATGATGTCATTGTACAGGTACACCTTCTGTTCATTATGATGTCATAATGCAGGTACACCTTCCGTTCACCTGGTCATTATGATGTCATCGTACAGGTACACCTTCTGTTCATTATTATGTCATAATACAGGTACACCTTCCGTTCACCTGTTAATTATGACGTCATCGTACAGGTACACCTTCCGTTCACCTGTTAATTATGACGTCATCGTACAGGTACACCTTCCGTTCACCTGTTAATTATGATGGCATCGTACAGGTACACCTGTTCATTATGATGTCATCATACAAGTACACCTTCTGTTCATTATTATGTCATCGTACAGGTAGACCTGTTCATTATGATGTCATCGTACAGGTAGACCTGTTCATTATGATGGCATCGTACAGGTACACCTGTTCATTATGATGTCATCATACAAGTACACCTTCTGTTCATTATGATGTCATCGTACAGGTAGACCTGTTCATTATGATGTCATCGTACAGGTAGACCTGTTCATTATGATGTCATCGTACAGGTAGACCTGTTCATTATGATGTCATCGTACAGGTACACCTTCTGTTCATTATTATGTCATCGTACAGGTACACCTGTTCATTATGATGTCATCATACAAGTACACCTTCTGTTCATTATGATGTCATCGTACAGGTAGACCTGTTCATTATGATGTCATCGTACAGGTAGACCTGTTCATTATGATGTCATCGTACAGGTACACCTTCTGTTCATTATTATGTCATCGTACAGGTAGACCTGTTCATTATGATGTCATCATACAAGTACACCTTCTGTTCATTATGATGTCATCGTACAGGTAGACCTGTTCATTATGATGTCATCGTACAGGTAGACCTGTTCATTATGATGTCATCGTACAGGTACACCTTCTGTTCATTATTATGTCATCGTACAGGTAGACCTGTTCATTATGATGTCATCGTACAAGTACACCTTCTGTTCATTATTATGTCATCGTACAGGTAGACCTGTTCATTATGATGTCATCGTACAGGTACACCTTCTGTTCATTATTATGTCATCGTACAGGTAGACCTGTTCATTATGATGTCATCGTACAGGTACACCTTCTGTTCATTATGATGTCATCGTACAGGTAGACCTGTTCATTATGATGTCATCGTACAGGTAGACCTGTTCATTATGATGTCATCGTACAAGTACACCTTCTGTTCATTATTATGTCATCGTACAGGTAGACCTGTTCATTATGATGTCATCGTACAGGTAGACCTGTTCATTATGATGTCATCGTACAAGTACACCTTCTGTTCATTATTATGTCATCGTACAGGTAGACCTGTTCATTATGATGTCATCGTACAGGTAGACCTGTTCATTATGATGTCATCGTACAGGTAGACCTGTTCATTATGATGTCATCGTACAGGTACACCTTCTGTTCATTATGATGTCATCGTACAGGTAGACCTGTTCATTATGATGTCATCGTACAGGTACACCTGAGATGTCCCAAAGTCTTCACGCATTATATATAAATAAATGAGATATAAATTATATATATGTGAATACGATATATATTTATATAGATATAATATACAACCCCGGTAGAACGTCTTGTTCTAAAGAACTAGGTGTTTGATTTCTATTAACGAATGTATATTACGCCCGGGTTCTGAGAGGGTTCTACTGAATTCCTTCTGGTGACATCAGGTTCCCACAGGTCAGAGGAGTTCACCTGGAGTTCAACAAAGTCATGTGTTTTGTGTTCTACTGGACTTTATACTGGTTCTCATGAGATTATATTTCTAATGGGGTTCCAGTGGTTCTGATGAGTTTCTTCCCTTAAGGACCCTGACCACTCACCCTGGACTGGACTGAGTTCTGACCCTCTGACAGGAGGCTGTGGTCCATCAGGACCAGGACCCCCACAGATCTCCCCAGGAAGATGTCAGTTACTCCCTCTTGCACATATTAAACACGCTTGTTTTAAAGCACTGTTATTTGTTTACCATCTTTTTATTGTACAATTTTATTATTTTTAAATTATGTCTCATGTTTTTGTGTTTTTGCTCCGCACTTTTCACCCGGTCAATTTCCTTGTATGTGCAACGTACTTGGCAATAAGTGGTTCTCATGGGGTTCTAACAGGGTTCATACTTCACAACTCTTCTACGAAGCTCTATCAAGGTTCTACTGTGTCACACTGGAGTCATGATGGTTCTCCTGACGGTTTACACATTTACTAGAACACGGGTACTGTAGTGGGGTTCTATGCGTGTCACACAGGCTCTTCTGAGGTTCTCAGAGTTCAGACCATTTTTCACTCTGAGGTCATTCCAACCTGGCTGGTCAGTGATCCACACTCAGAACGTAGAACATGGCTGACACCTGTTGGTGAGGTTCTAAGGGAACGACCTGCGGGTGGAACCGCTCTGATTGGTGGAAGCAGAGACGAAGCGGGAGGAGTCAGATCTGCCACAGGCTTTTATTGCAAAGTGGCTTCATGTGATCTCAGAAACAACGTTGCTCTTTAAGGTTCCAGATGTCGTTGTGTTGTTGTTGTCGTTGTTGTCTCTCACTGCTTGGGTCAAGTCTGCTTCCTGTAGTGTTTCTTTACAAAATAAAAGTGCACTCTAACTAACTGGTGTGACGGTTACATTCAAACTGAAAGTAAGGCAACGACCGAACGGCTAGAGCGAGGGCGAGCGGCGTGATGAGGTGGCCTGTAGTGTTCATGATGCCCCTCCCCCTCTCCTGGTGCATAGTAACAACAAGGAGAAGAAACAACACGTTACAATAATAAATAAAGTCATATGTAAAAAGCGTCATGACCCGTGTGCTGCAGGAGGCGGAGCTTCGCGGCGCTCGCCTCCGACACGCGTGGCTGCTTCCTTCACATGTACCGTTTGGCAAAACTCTGGCTCCGCCCTGGGGGGCCGTATGGGGTCATTTCTGCGGTCTTCTGCCAGGTGGACAGAAGTCATGTGGCAACAGACTGGGAGGGGTTTGCATATCATTATGTAAATGAGATCTCCATGTTGGACAAAAAGCAAAAGGAACAAAAAGCAAAAGGAAAGCGTCCTGAAGACTCCTTCAGGACCGGCGCAGACGGCGAGCTGCTGGGGGGGCGGCGGTGGGGGGGCGGTCCGGATGGCACGGCGGTTGGCTTGGCCATGACATCACAGCGGCTTGCCCTCCAAAGACACCACCACGTTCCCACCCAGCTTCTCCGCCAGCGCGGCGCGGTCCTGGATGTCATCCAGCCCGTTCACCTGCCACTCGTGTTTGATACCTGAGGAGACACACCTGAGGTCATTGAGAGACACACCTGAGGTCATTGAGAGACACACCTGAGGTCATTGAGAGACACACCTGAGGTCATTGAGAGACACACCTGAGGTCATTGAGAGACACACCTGAGGTCATTGAGAGACACACCTGAGGTCATTGAGAGACACACCTGAGGTCATTGAGAGACACACCTGAGGTCATTGTTTCAGGATACACTGAGCACCTATCTCCTCTTCTCTCTCTCCTTATGGATGAATTTACATCTCTCCATTGCACCTTATTAACTCTACTTCCTCCCCGGAGTCGTTGTGACTTCACGTCTCATAGGGTCCATTGGACCTGGAGGTGTCTGATGCTGGTGAGCCGGCCTCCCATTGGCCCTGCTGATGCCCCGCCCCCCCTCCTCTCTACCTCCTTCTGTTTCATGGATTGGAGTTCCATTCATACATTGTCATATTCATGTAATGTGTTTATGTAACTCTGTTCATCTGGTCACATGACATCTATTCATCTGTCCATCCGGGGAGAGGGATCCTCCTCTGTTGCTCTCCTGAAGGGTTCTTCACTTTTTTCCCTGTCAAAGGTTATTTTTGGGGAGTTTTTCCTGATCCGATGTGAGGTCAAAGGTCAGGGATGTTGTATGTGTACAGATTGTAAAGCCATCTGAGGGGAGGTTGTTATTTGTGATATTGGGCTTTAAAAATAAACTGAATTGAATTGAGAGACACACCTGAGGTCACTGAAGGACACACCTGTCAACGCCCCCTGCTGCTGATGATGCTGCTCTCGTCTGCTTTACAGGCGATACACCTTCCACACCTAAGCTCCACCTTCCACACCTAAGCTCCACCTTCCACACCTAAGCTCCACCTTCCACACCTGAGCTCCACCTTCCACACCTGAGCTCCACCTTCCACACCTAAGCTCCACCTTCCACACCTAAGCTCCACCTTCCACACCTGAGCTCCACCTTCCACACCTAAGCTCCACCTTCCACACCTGAGCTCCACCTTCCACACCTAAGCTCCACCTTCCACACCTGAGCTCCACCTTCTAGACCTGAGCTTGACCTCATGGCGTTCTCCATCAAGGAGAAGTGGTTAGGAAAGGACACAGGCCATCACACAACTCACCTGTAAACTTCTTCTTGATGGCGTCTTTAGAGCTGGCGTAGATCATCTTGCTCTTCAGGGGAGCGTTCTCTGGAGCCCTGAAACACAGCAGAGACCAGTCACAACCAGGATCCACTACAGGAAGTGGACCACAGAACAAATCAGAGGTCCCAGGTCCCCAAAGGCTACCGTACCAGAAGATGAAGACCAGGTCCTCCTTCTTGGACTCCTTGGTCTCGTAGGTGGCGTCGTACAGCCCGTATCGGCAGTCGTTGGGGGGGAGGAGCTTAACAAAGCAGGCGTAGGGGTCCTCCACCGTCTCCCCGATGTCGCCCACCAGGATCTGCTTCCCCTCCTCCACGATGATCTTCTTCTTGTCCTCACTCAGGCAGAACAGCACCGCCTTCTTCCTCTTCTTCACCTCGTCCTGGGACGAGGACTTCCTCACCTTCATGTCGTTGAACACCCTGATGACCTCGTCGTTCACGGTCACGCCTGACGCCTGATTGGTTGGCAGGGGGACATGTGACATACGTCAGCGTCTGCTCAGAAGTACTATTTACTGATGAAAGTACACAAGTACATGACCATGTTGTATTATACCTTCATACGAAGAACTGTATTTATATTATTCATCTGGAGAGAATTAAACCCATCTGTGTGAGAGCAGCTAGATATTAAATACTACTATTATATTATATACTACTATTATATTATAAACTACTATTATATTATAAACTACTATTATATTATATACTACTATTATATTATATACTACTATTATATTATTATATTAAATACTACTATTATATTATAAACTACTATTATATTATAAACTACTATTATATTATATACTACTATTATATTATAAACTACTATTATATTAAATACTACTATTATATTATATACTATTATATTATATAATACTATTATATAATATACTACTATTATATAATACTATTATATTATATACTACTATTATATTATTATATTATATACTACTATTATATTATACTATTATTATATACTACTATTATATTATTATAGAATATAATACTATTATATTATATACTACTATTATATATACTACCATTATATACTACATATATATATATGTGTATATACACATATATATATATACATATATATACACACACACATATATATATATAAATACATATATGTATATATATATATGCATTGACGTCAGCTGATCGCTCACACTAAACAGATTATTATTGATGCATATCAATATATTCCATCAGCTGATCAATAAACAGCTGTTCTCTCAATGATCCGATGTATACAATATATACACTAGCAAATATATGATGTAAAATATACAATAAATTATTTAGATTTTATAATATATAAAATAGACAATATATATCAATTATATAATATAAAATATATAGTACATAATATAAAATATAAAAAATATAATATGATATATATGATACAATATGAAATATTTAGTACATAATATAAAATATTATAGGATACAATATAAAATACATAGATATATGATGTCAAATATACAATAAATTATTTAGATTTTATAATATACAAAATAGACAATATATGATATCAATTATATAATATAAAATACATAGTACATAATATACAATATAAAAAATATGATATGATACAATATAAAACAGTTTAATAACAGCTGCCTTTTATTGAAACATTGATCACTGATCAATAATAAAATAATAATAATTGAAACTTTATTTACATATTTGAATAGATGTTTACAAATAACCACTTGGTCCAACTCGTTACTGATACTAGTCGATAAACTAACCAGTAACACTAACCAGTAGAGTAATGTCCAGTAACACTAACTAACCAGTAGAGTAATGACCAGTAACACTAACCAGTAGAGTAATGTCCAGTAACACTAACTAACCAGTAGAGTAATGTCCAGTAACACTAACCAGTAGAGTAATGTCCAGTAACACTAACTAACCAGTAGAGTAATGTCCAGTAACACTAACCAGTAGAGTAATGACCAGTAACACTAACCAGTAGAGTAATGTCCAGTAACACTAACTAACCAGTAGAGTAATGTCCAGTAACACTAACCAGTAGAGTAATGTCCAGTAACACTAACTAACCAGTAGAGTAATGTCCAGTAACACTAACCAGTAGAGTAATGTCCAGTAACACTAACTAACCAGTAGAGTAATGTCCAGTAACACTAACTAACCAGTAGAGTAATGTCCAGTAACACTAACCAGTAGAGTAATGACCAGTAACACTAACTAACCAGTAGAGTAATGACCAGTAACACTAACTGACCAGTAGAGTAATGTCCAGTAACACTAACCAGTAGAGTAATGTCCAGTAACACTAACCAGTAGAGTAATGACCAGTAACACTAACCAGTAGAGTAATGACCAGTAACACTAACCAGTAGAGTAATGACCAGTAACACTAACTAACCAGTAGAGTAATGACCAGTAAAACTAACTAACCAGTAGAGTAATGTCCAGTAACACTAACCAGTAGAGTAATGACCAGTAACACTAACCAGTAGAGTAATGACCAGTAACACTAACCAGTAGAGTAATGACCAGTAACACTAACCAGTAGAGTAATGTCCAGTAACACTGACCAGTAGAGTAATGACCAGTAACACTAACCAGTAGAGTAATGTCCAGTAACACTAACCAGTAGAGTAATGTCCAGTAACACTAACCAGTAGAGTAATGACCAGTAACACTAACCAGTAGAGTAATGTCCAGTAACACTAACCAGTAGAGTAATGACCAGTAACACTAACCAGTAGAGTAATGTCCAGTAACACTGACCAGTAGAGTAATGACCAGTAACACTAACCAGTAGAGTAATGTCCAGTAACACTAACCAGTAGAGTAATGTCCAGTAACACTAACCAGTAGAGTAATGACCAGTAACACTAACCAGTAGAGTAATGTCCAGTAACACTAACCAGTAGAGTAATGACCAGTAACACTAACTAACCAGTAGAGTAATGACCAGTAACACTAACTAACCAGTAGAGTAATGTCTAGTAACACTAACTAACCAGTAGAGTAATGACCAGTAACACTAACTAACCAGTAGAGTAATGTCCAGTAACACTAATCAGTAGAGTAATGTCCAGTAACACTAACCAGTAGAGTAATGACCAGTAACACTAACTAACCAGTAGAGTAATGACCAGTAACACTAACTAACCAGTAGAGTAATGTCCAGTAACACTAATCAGTAGAGTAATGTCCAGTAACACTAACTAACCAGTAGAGTAATGACCAGTAACACTAACTAACCAGTAAAGTAATGACCAGTAACACTAACTAACCAGTAGAGTAATTACCAGTAACACTAACTAACCAGGAGAGTAATGACCAGTAACACTAACTAACCAGTAGAGTAATGACCAGTAACACTAACCA
The DNA here is from genome assembly GCF_009769545.1 of Cyclopterus lumpus. NCBI lineage: Eukaryota > Metazoa > Chordata > Actinopteri > Perciformes > Cyclopteridae > Cyclopterus > Cyclopterus lumpus. The sequence continues at coordinate 23,374,200 of NC_046987.1, forward strand.
GTAGAGTAATGTCCAGTAACACTAACCAGTAGAGTAATGTCCAGTAACACTAACCAGTAGAGTAATGACCAGTAACACTAACTAACCAGTAGAGTAATTACCAGTAACACTAACTAACCAGTAGAGTAATGTCCAGTAACACTAACCAGTAGAGTAATGTCCAGTAACACTAACCAGTAGAGTAATGACCAGTAACACTAACCAGTAGAGTAATGACCAGTAACACTAACCAGTAGAGTAATGACCAGTAACACTAACTAACCAGTAGAGTAATGTCCAGTAACACTAACCAGTAGAGTAATGTCCAGTAACACTAACCAGTAGAGTAATGACCAGTAACACTAACTAACCAGTAGAGTAATGACCAGTAACACTAACTAACCAGTAGAGTAATGTCCAGTAACACTAACCAGTAGAGTAATGTCCAGTAACACTAACCAGTAGAGTAATGACCAGTAACACTAACTAACCAGTAGAGTAATGACCAGTAACACTAACTAACCAGTAGAGTAATGTCCAGTAACACTAACCAGTAGAGTAATGTCCAGTAACACTAACCAGTAGAGTAATGTCCAGTAACACTAACCAGTAGAGTAATGTCCAGTAACACTAACTAACCAGTAGAGTAATGACCAGTAACACTAACCAGTAGAGTAATGACCAGTAACACTAACCAGTAGAGTAATGTCCAGTAACACTAACCAGTAGAGTAATGACCAGTAACACTAACCAGTAGAGTAATGACCAGTAACACTAACTAACCAGTAGAGTAATGTCCAGTAACACTAACCAGTAGAGTAATGACCAGTAACAGTAACTAACCAGTAGAGTAATGTCCAGTAACACTAACCAGTAGAGTAATGACCAGTAACACTAACTAACCAGTAGAGTAATGACCAGTAACACTAACTAACCAGTAGAGTAATGTCCAGTAACACTAACCAGTAGAGTAATGACCAGTAACACTAACTAACCAGTAGAGTAATGTCCAGTAACACTAACCAGTAGAGTAATGTCCAGTAACACTAACCAGTAGAGTAATGTCCAGTAACACTAACTAACCAGTAGAGTAATGACCAGTAACACTAACCAGTAGAGTAATGACCAGTAACACTAACCAGTAGAGTAATGTCCAGTAAACACTAACCAGTAGAGTAATGACCAGTAACACTAACCAGTAGAGTAATGACCAGTAACACTAACTAACCAGTAGAGTAATGACCAGTAACACTAACTAACCAGTAGAGTAATGTCCAGTAACACTAACCAGTAGAGTAATGTCCAGTAACACTAACTAACCAGTAGAGTAATGTCCAGTAACACTAACCAGTAGAGTAATGACCAGTGACACTAACTAACCAGTAGAGTAATGACCAGTAACACTAACTAACCAGTAGAGTAATGTCAAGTAACACTAACCAGTAGAGTAATGTCCAGTAACACTAACCAGTAGAGTAATGTCCAGTAACACTAACCAGTAGAGTAATGTCCAGTAACACTAACCAGTAGAGTAATGACCAGTAACACTAACCAGTAGAGTAATGTCCAGTAACACTAACCAGTAGAGTAATGACCAGTAACACTAACCAGTAGAGTAATGTCCAGTAACACTGACCAGTAGAGTAATGACCAGTAACACTAACCAGTAGAGTAATGTCCAGTAACACTAACCAGTAGAGTAATGACCAGTAACACTAACCAGTAGAGTAATGACCAGTAACACTAACCAGTAGAGTAATGTCCAGTAACACTAACCAGTAGAGTAATGACCAGTAACACTAACTAACCAGTAGAGTAATGACCAGTAACACTAACTAACCAGTAGAGTAATGTCTAGTAACACTAACTAACCAGTAGAGTAATGACCAGTAACACTAACTAACCAGTAGAGTAATGTCCAGTAACACTAATCAGTAGAGTAATGACCAGTAACACTAACTAACCAGTAAAGTAATGACCAGTAACACTAACTAACCAGTAGAGTAATGACCAGTAACACGACCAGTAACACTAACTAACCAGTAGAGTAATTACCAGTAACACTAACTAACCAGGAGAGTAATGACCAGTAACACTAACTAACCAGTAGAGTAATTACCAGTAACACTAACCAGTAGAGTAATGTCCAGTAACACTAACCAGTAGAGTAATGTCCAGTAACACTAACCAGTAGAGTAATGACCAGTAACACTAACTAACCAGTAGAGTAATGTCCAGTAACACTAACCAGTAGAGTAATGACCAGTAACACTAACCAGTAGAGTAATGTCCAGTAACACTAACCAGTAGAGTAATGACCAGTAACACTAACTAACCAGGAGAGTAATGACCAGTAACACTAACTAACCAGTAGAGTAATGTCCAGTAACACTAACCAGTAGAGTAATGTCCAGTAACACTAACCAGTAGAGTAATGTCCAGTAACACTAACCAGTAGAGTAATGTCCAGTAACACTAACTAACCAGTAGAGTAATGACCAGTAACACTAACTAACCAGTAGAGTAATGACCAGTAACACTAACTAACCAGTAGAGTAATGTCCAGTAACACTAACTAACCAGTAGAGTAATGACCAGTAACACTAACCAGTAGAGTAATGTCCAGTAACACTAACCAGTAGAGTAATGACCAGTAACACTAACTAACCAGTAGAGTAATGACCAGTAACACTAACTAACCAGTAGAGTAATGACCAGTAACACGACCAGTAGAGTAATTACCAGTAACACTAACTAACCAGGAGAGTAATGACCAGTAACACTAACTAACCAGTAGAGTAATGACCAGTAACACGACCAGTAACACTAACTAACCAGTAGAGTAATTACCAGTAACACTAACTAACCAGTAGAGTAATGACCAGTAACACTAACTAACCAGTAGAGTAATGTCCAGTAACACTAACTAACCAGTAGAGTAATGACCAGTAACACTAACCAGTAGAGTAATTACCAGTAACACTAACTAACCAGGAGAGTAATGACCAGTAACACTAACTAACCAGTAGAGTAATTACCAGTAACACTAACTAACCAGTAGAGTAATGACCAGTAACACTAACTAACCAGTAGAGTAATGTCCAGTAACACTAACTAACCAGTAGAGTAATGTCCAGTAACACTAACCAGTAGAGTAATTACCAGTAACACTAACTAACCAGGAGAGTAATGACCAGTAACACTAACTAACCAGTAGAGTAATGACCAGTAACACGACCAGTAACACTAACTAACCAGTAGAGTAATTACCAGTAACACTAACTAACCAGTAGAGTAATGACCAGTAACACTAACTAACCAGTAGAGTAATGACCAGTAACACTAACCAGTAGAGTAATGACCAGTAACACTAACTAACCAGTAGAGTAATGACCAGTAACACTAACCAGTAGAGTAATGTCCAGTAACACTAACCAGTAGAGTAATGACCAGTAACACTAACCAGTAGAGTAATGTCCAGTAACACTAACCAGTAGAGTAATGACCAGTAACACTAACCAGTAGAGTAATGTCCAGTAACACTAACCAGTAGAGTAATGACCAGTAACACTAACTAACCAGTAGAGTAATGACCAGTAACACTAACTAACCAGTAGAGTAATGTCCAGTAACACTAACCAGTAGAGTAATGTCCAGTAACACTAACCAGTAGAGTAATGACCAGTAACACTAACTAACCAGTAGAGTAATGACCAGTAACACTAACTAACCAGGAGAGTAATGACCAGTAACACTAACTAACCAGTAGAGTAATTACCAGTAACACTAACTAACCAGTAGAGTAATGACCAGTAACACTAACTAACCAGTAGAGTAATGTCCAGTAACACTAACTAACCAGTAGAGTAATGTCCAGTAACACTAACCAGTAGAGTAATGACCAGTAACACTAACTAACCAGTAGAGTAATGACCAGTAACACTAACTAACCAGTAGAGTAATGTCCAGTAACACTAACTAACCAGTAGAGTAATGTCCAGTAACACTAACTAACCAGTAGAGTAATGACCAGTAACACTAACTAACCAGTAGAGTAATGACCAGTAACACTAACCAGTAGAGTAATGACCAGTAACACTAACTAACCAGTAGAGTAATGACCAGTAACACTAACCAGTAGAGTAATGTCCAGTAACACTAACCAGTAGAGTAATGACCAGTAACACTAACCAGTAGAGTAATGTCCAGTAACACTAACCAGTAGAGTAATGACCAGTAACACTAACCAGTAGAGTAATGTCCAGTAACACTAACCAGTAGAGTAATGTCCAGTAACACTAACCAGTAGAGTAATGTCCAGTAACACTAACCAGTAGAGTAATGACCAGTAACACTAACTAACCAGTAGAGTAATGACCAGTAACACTAACTAACCAGTAGAGTAATGTCCAGTAACACTAACCAGTAGAGTAATGTCCAGTAACACTAACCAGTAGAGTAATGACCAGTAACACTAACTAACCAGTAGAGTAATGACCAGTAACACTAACTAACCAGTAGAGTAATGTCCAGTAACACTAACTAACCAGTAGAGTAATGACCAGTAACACTAACCAGTAGAGTAATGACCAGTAACACTAACTAACCAGTAGAGTAATGACCAGTAACACTAACCAGTAGAGTAATGACCAGTAACACTAACCAGTAGAGTAATGTCCAGTAACACTAACTAACCAGTAGAGTAATGACCAGTAACACTAACCAGTAGAGTAATGTCCAGTAACACTAACTAACCAGTAGAGTAATGACCAGTAACACTAACCAGTAGAGTAATGACCAGTAACACTAACCAGTAGAGTAATGACCAGTAACACTAACTAACCAGTAGAGTAATGACCAGTAACACTAACTAACCAGTAGAGTAATGACCAGTAACACTAACTGACCAGTAGAGTAATGTCCAGTAACACTAACCAGTAGAGTAATGACCAGTAACACTAACCAGTAGAGTAATGACCAGTAACACTAACCAGTAGAGTAATGACCAGTAACACTAACCAGTAGAGTAATGACCAGTAACACTAACCAGTAGAGTAATGACCAGTAACACTAACTAACCAGTAGAGTAATGTCCAGTAACACTAACCAGTAGAGTAATGACCAGTAACACTAACCAGTAGAGTAATGACCAGTAACACTAACTAACCAGTAGAGTAATGACCAGTAACACTAACCAGTAGAGTAATGACCAGTAACACTAACCAGTAACCGGTGACCAGCCTTCGGGCCTCCAGTGACTCTGCAGTCTGTCGGACTCTCGGTCTCAGACCGGAGTAAACCCAGCCTCTTGAACCCGGTCCTTCTGCTGAACCGGTTTAGTCTGGTTCAGAGGGTCTAGCTGGTCTAGGTTAGTCCGGGTTAGGTGGTGAGTCCCGGCTGGGTGCGGGCCGGTCAGCGGGGCTAAGATGGCCGCCCCGGGCCACACGGTCTGGGGCCCGGCCCGGAACGCGGCCCGTTACAGATTAAAGTAGATACACGTCCGGTACCGTCGGTAGATCAAAGCCCGTTACCGGGAACCGGTAGAGCGGAGTCAGCACCGAGAAACCGGAGCGGCTAACTAACGGGAGCGGCGGCCATGCTAGCTAACAACACGCTACTTAACGGGCCAGCGGGGCCAGCGGGACCCAGACCGCACGTGGACCAGGACCACGAGACCACGTCAAGCCCGGTCCGGGTCTCCAGGAGGTTCTTACCATGTTGTCCCGGGGAATGTCCGCTGCGACGCCGTCTGATCGGGCTTCTCTCCGGGGTGAGGGAGCGGGGAGTGTGGCCGGAGCAGGAGGGGGAGAAGGAGGGGGGGAGGAGAGAGAGAGGGAGGGGGGAGGAGAGAGAGAGGGAGGGGGGAGGAGAGAGAGAGCGAGGGGGAGCACAGAGAGGGAGGGGGAGGAGAGAGAGGCAGGGGGGAGGATGGAGGGGGAGGGGGGGGGAGAGGGAGGGAGGGGGGAGGAGAGAGAGAGAGGGGGGAGGAGAGAGAGAGGGAGGGGGGAGGAGAGAGAGAGCGAGGGGGAGGAGAGAGAGAGAGGGGGGAGGAGAGAGAGAGGGAGGAGGAGAGAGAGAGAGAGGGGGGAGGAGAGAGAGAGGGGGGAGGAGAGAGAGAGGGAGGGGAGGAGAGAGAGAGGGAGGGAGGGGAGGAGAGAGAGAGAGAGGGGGGAGGAGAGAGAGAGGGAGGGGGGAGGAGAGAGAGAGAGGGAGGGGAGGAGAGAGAGAGAGAGGGGGGAGGAGAGAGAGAGGGAGGGGGGAGGAGAGAGAGAGAGAGGGGGGAGGAGAGAGAGAGGGAGGGGGGAGGAGAGAGAGAGAGGGAGGGGAGGAGAGAGAGAGAGAGGGGGGAGGAGAGAGAGAGGGAGGGGGGAGGAGAGAGAGAGGGAGGGGGGAGGAGAGAGAGAGAGGGGGGAGGAGAGAGAGAGGGAGGGGAGGAGAGAGAGAGGGAGGGGGGAGGAGAGAGAGAGCGAGGGGGGAGGAGAGAGAGAGGGAGGGGGGAGGAGAGAGAGAGAGAGGGAGGAGAGAGAGAGGGAGGGGGGAGGAGAGAGAGAGAGGGGGGAGGAGAGAGAGAGGGAGGGGGGAGGAGAGGGAGGGGGAGGGGGGAGGAGAGAGAGAGGGAGGGGGGAGGAGAGAGAGAGAGGGAGGGGAGGAGAGAGAGAGAGGGAGGGGAGGAGAGAGAGAGGGGGGGGGGAGGAGAGAGAGGGAGGGGGGAGGAGAGAGAGAGGGAGGGGGGAGGAGAGAGAGAGAGGGCGGGGAGGAGAGAGAGAGAGAGGGGGGAGGAGAGAGAGAGGGAGGGGGGAGGAGAGAGAGAGAGGGAGGGGGAGGAGAGAGAGAGGGAGCGGGGAGGAGAGAGAGAGGGAGGGGGGAGGAGAGAGAGACGGAGGGGGGGAGGAGAGAGAGAGAGGGAGGGGAGGAGAGAGAGAGAGAGGGGGGAGGAGAGAGAGAGGGAGGGGGGAGGAGAGAGAGAGAGAGGGGGGAGGAGAGAGAGAGGGAGGGGGGAGGAGAGAGAGAGGGAGGGGGGAGGAGAGAGAGAGGGAGGGGGGAGGGGGGCGGGAGGGGGGGGGGGGAGTGAGTGAGGGAGGGGGGAGGAGGGGGAGAGAGGGGGCGGAGAGAGAGAGGGAGGGGGGAGGAGAGAGAGGGAGGGGGGAGGAGAGAGAGAGGGAGGGGGGAGGAGAGAGAGAGAGAGGGGGGAGGAGGAGAGAGAGAGAGGGGGGAGGAGAGAGAGAGGGAGAGGGAGGGGGAGGGGGGAGGAGAGAGAGGGAGGGGGGAGGAGAGAGAGAGGGTGGGGAGGAGAGAGAGAGGGGGGGGGGAGGTGAGAGAGAGGGAGGGGGGGGGCGAGAGAGAGGGGGGGGGGAGGAGAGAGGGGGAGGGGGGAGGAGAGAGAGAGGGAGAGGGAGGGGGAGGGGGAGGAGAGAGAGAGCGAGGGGGAGGAGAGAGAGGGAGGGGGGAGGAGAGAGAGAGGGAGGGGGGAGGAGAGAGAGAGAGGGGGGGGGGGAGAGAGAGGGAGGGGGGGGAGGAGAGAGAGGGAGGGGGTGAGGAGAGAGGGGGAGGGGGGCGGAGAGATCGGGGGAGGGGGAGGAGAGAGAGAGAGAGGGGGCGGAGAGAGAGAGAGTGGGCGGGGGAGGAGAGAGAGAGGGAGGGGGAGGAGAGAGAGGGGGAGGGGGGAGGAGAGAGGGAGGGAGGGCGGGGGGAGGAGAGAGAGAGGGAGGGGGAGGGGGGAGGAGAGGGAGGGGGAGGGGGAGGAGGAGAGGGGAGGAGAGGGAGGGGGGGAGGAGAGGGAGGGAGGGGGGAGGAGAGAGAAGGAGGAGAGGGAGGGAGGGGGAGGAGAGAGAGAGGGAGGGGGGGAGGAGAGAGAGGGAGCGGGGAGGAGAGAGAGAGGGAGGGGGGAGGAGAGAGAGACGGAGGGAGGGGGAGGAGAGAGAGACGGAGGGAGGGGGAGGAGAGAGAGAGGGAGGGGGGAGGAGAGAGAGGGAGGGGGAGGAGAGAGAGGGAGCGGGGAGGAGAGAGAGAGGGAGGGGGGAGGAGAGAGAGGGAGGGGGAAGAGAGAGAGAGCGAGGGGGAGGAGAGAGAGGGAGGGGGGAGGAGAGAGAGAGGGAGGGGGGAGGAGAGAGAGAGAGGGAGGGGGGAGGAGAGGGAGGGAGGGGGAGGAGAGGGAGGGAGGGGGAGGAGAGAGAGGGAGGGGGGGAGGAGAGAGAGGGAGGGGGGAGGAGAGAGAGAGAGGGGGGAGGAGAGAGAGAGAGGGAGGGGGGAGGAGAGAGAGGGGGGAGGAGAGAGAGGGGGGAGGAGAGAGAGAGAGGGAGGGGGGGAGAGAGAGGGAGGGGGGAGGAGAGAGAGGGAGGGGGCAGGGGAGGAGAGAGAGAGGGAGGGGGAGGAGCCGAACAGCCGAGGAGGCCCTGAAGGAGCTTTGAGTCAGCTATGTGTATTATATATATATATATATATAGATTATTAATATATTGGTATTCCCTGATGCCAAGTGGAGGACCGACGGTCTCACTGACTGCATCATGGACTACACTAACTTCTGTGTTAAAAACACCGTAAGGACTGAACGATGCTTCTGAAACCACAAACCATAGATGGCAATAAAGGAGAAGAAGTCTTTAGATCTGGTAACAAGAAAGAATTGAGGACTGGGCAGAGGGAGCTGAGGAAGAGGAACAAATGACTACAGGACAAAGATTGAGGATCAGCTGCAGCAGAATAACACCAGTGGGGTCTGGAAGTGCCTCAAGGCTGGATACAAGGGGCCCAACCAACAGCCTGTGGGGGACCAAAAGTCTGTACTATAGTCTTGTTAGACCTTAGTGCTGATAAAGGACTCATCTCTGTACTGGTCTTGTTAGACCTTAGTGCTGATAAAGGACTCATCTCTGTACTGGTCTTGTTAGACCTTAGTGCTGATAAAGGACTCATCTCTGTACTGGTCTTGTTAGACCTTGGTGCTGATAAAGGACTCATCTCTGTACTGGTCTTGTTAGACCTTGGTGCTGATAAAGGACTCATCTCCGTACTGGTCTTGTTAGACCTTAGTGCTGATAAAGGACTCATCTCTGTACTGGTCTTGTTAGACCTTGGTGCTGATAAAGGACTCATCTCTGTACTGGTCTTGTTAGACCTTGGTGCTGATAAAGGACTCATCTCCGTACTGGTCTTGTTAGACCTTAGTGCTGATAAAGGACTCATCTCTGTACTGGTCTTGTTAGACCTTGGTGCTGATAAAGGACTCATCTCCGTACTGGTCTTGTTAGACCTTAGAGCTGATAAAGGACTCATCTCTGTACTGGTCTTGTTAGACCTTGGTGCTGATAAAGGACTCATCTCCGTACTGGTCTTGTTAGACCTTAGTGCTGATAAAGGACTTATCTCTTTACTGGTCTTGTTAGACCTTTAGTGCTGATAAAGGACTCATCTCTGTACTGGTCTTGTTAGACCTTAGTGCTGATAAAGGACTCATCTCTGTACTGGTCTTGTTAGACCTTAGTGCTGATAAAGGACTCATCTCCGTACTGGTCTTGTTAGACCTTAGTGCTGATAAAGGACTCATCTCTGTACTGGTCTTGTTAGACCTTAGTGCTGATAAAGGACTCATCTCCGTACTGGTCTTGTTAGACCTTAGTGCTGATAAAGGACTCATCTCTGTACTGGTCTTGTTAGACCTTAGTGCTGATAAAGGACTCATCTCTGTACTGGTCTTGTTAGACCTTAGTGCTGATAAAGGACTCATCTCTGTACTGGTCTTATTAGACCGTAGTGCTGATAAAGGACTCATCTCTGTACTGGTCTTATTAGACCTTAGTGCTGATAAAGGACTCATCTCCGTACTGGTCTTGTTAGACCTTAGTGCTGCGTTCGACACCATTGATCATGACATCCTATTACAGAGACTGGATCAGTCGATTGGCATTTCAGGTACCGCACTAAGTTGGTTTAAATCCTATTTATAAGATCGATCCCAATCTGTATTTGTAAACGATGAAGCCTCAATGACCACCAACGTTAATCACGGAGTTCCACAAGGTTCTGTGCTTGGACCAATTTTATTTACCTTATATATGCTTCCTTTGGGCAACATTATCAGGAAACACTGCATAAACTTTCATTGCTATGCAGATGATACTCAATTATATCTATCGATCAAACCAGAGGAGACCAACCAGCTCGCTAAAATTCAAGAATGTCTTAAAGACATAAAAACATGGATGACCTGCAACTTCCTGATGTTAAACTCAGACAAAACTGAAGTTATTTTACTGGCCCTGAACACCTCAGAGATCAATTATCTGGTGATGTGGTTTCTGTAGATGGCATTGCCCTGGCATCCAACACCACTGTAAAGAATCTCTAGTTATCTTTGACCCAGACTTGTCCTTTAACTCCACGTGAAGCAAATCTCAAGGATTGCATTTTATCATCTACGTAACATTTAAAAAATCGGACACATCTTGTCCCAAAAAGATGCAGAAAAGCTGGTTCACACGTTTGTTACTTCCAGACTAGATTACTGCAACTCCTTATTATCAGGCTGCTCTAATAAGTCTCTTAAATCCCTCCAGTTGATCCAGAATGCTGCAGCTCGTGTACTCACAAAAACTAAGAAAAGAGATCACATGACTCCTGTATTAGGTGCTCTGCACTGGCTCCCTGTAAAATCAAGAATCACATTTAAAATTCTTCTCCTCACCTACAAAGCCTTGATTGGTGATGCACCATCATATCTTAAGGAGCTTGTAGTACCATATTGCCCCACTAGAGAGCTGCTCACTAAATGCGGGGCTACTTGTGGTTCCTAGAGTCCTAAAAAGTAGGATGGGAGCCAGAGCCTTCAGTTATCAAGCTTCTCTTTTATGGAACCAGCTTCCACTTTCAGTCCTGGAGGCAGACACAGTCACCTCATTCAAGAATAGACTTAAGACTTTCCTCTTTAATAGTACTTATAGTTAGGGCTGAATCAGGTTTGCCCTGGTCCAGCCCCTTGATATGCTGCTATAGGCTTATAGGCTGCTGGGGGATGTTTTAGGATACACTGAGCACCCATCTCCTCTTCATTGCCCATTACTAACTCTACTTCTTCCTCAGAGTCTTTGTGTTTTCTCGCCTCATCGGGTCTGGACCTGGCTGTGTCTGAAGCTGGTCCTTGCTTCTTGCATCCGGGCTGAATCCAGCCCCTGGCTTGGACCTGGCCTCCTGCCTTGGCCCTACAAAATAAACTGAATTTAATTGAATATGGTGGAGGTGGTGGGAGACAGGGGGCTGATGGCTAAGTTATCATCCCTGATGGACAACACCCCCATCCCCCATGCAGGACACTAGCAGCTCTGCACAGCTCCATCACCGGCTGCTTCACCCCCGGTGTGTGAAGGAGAGGAACCACAAGTCCTTCCTGCTTACTGTTTATGTCACTTGTTTTAAAACAAATTCTAATCCTGTAAATGTCCCCACTGTGGGACTAAAAGGATGATCTTCTCTCTTATCTAACAATAGTACCATTACATCTAGTATAACTCAACTAGTTAGGACTGGTTCAGGGCTGTAGTTAGGACTGGTTGGTTAGGGATGGTTCAGGACTATAGTTAGGACTGGTTAGTTAGGACTGGTTCAGGGCTATAGTTAAAACTGGTTGGTTAGGACTGGTTCAGGGCTATAGTTAAAACTGGTTATTTAGGACTGGTTCAGGGCTATAGTTAAAACTGGTTAGTTAGGACTGGTTCAGGGCTATAGTTAAAACTGGTTGGTTAGGACTGGTTCAGGACTATAGTTAAAACTGGTTAGTTAGGGATGGTTCAGGACTATAGTTAGGACTGGTTAGTTAGGACTGGTTCAGGGCTATAGTTAAAACTGGTTAGTTAGGGATGGTTCAGGACTATAGTTAGGACTGGTTAGTTAGGACTGGTTCAGGGCTATAGTTAAAACTGGTTATTTAGGACTGGTTCAGGGCTATAGTTAAAACTGGTTAGTTAGGACTGGTTCAGGGCTATAGTTAAAACTGGTTATTTAGGACTGGTTCAGGGCTATAGTTAAAACTGGTTGGTTAGGACTGGTTCAGGGCTATAGTTAAAACTGGTTGGTTAGGACTGGTTCAGGGCTATAGTTAAAACTGGTTAGTTAGGACTGGTTCAGGGCTATAGATAAAACTGGTTGGTTAGGACTGGTTCAGGGCTATAGATAAAACTGGTTGGTTAGGACTGGTTCAGGGCTATAGTTAAAACTGGTTAGTTAGGACTGGTTCAGGGCTGTAGTTAGGACTGGTTGGTTAGGGATGGTTCAGGGCTATAGTTAAAACTGGTTAGTTAGGACTGGTTCAGGACTATAGTTAAAACTGGTTGGTTAGGACTGGTTCAGGGCTATAGTTAAAACTGGTTAGTTAGGACTGGTTCAGGGCTATAGTTAAAACTGGTTAGTTAGGGATGGTTCAGGGCTATAGTTAAAACTGGTTGGTTAGGGATGGTTCAGGGCTATAGTTAAAAGTGGTTGGTTAGGACTGGTTCAGGGCTATAGTTAGGACTGGTTAGTTAGGACTGGTTCAGGGCTATAGTTAGGACTGGTTCAGGGTTATAGTTAAAACTGGTTAGTTAGGACTGGTTCAGGGCTATAGTTAAAACTGGTTAGTTAGGACTGGTTCAGGGCTATAGTTAAAACTGGTTAGTTAGGACTGGTTCAGGGCTATAGTTAAAACTGGTTAGTTAGGACTGGTTCAGGGCTATAGTTAGGACTGGTTAGTTAGGACTGGTTCAGGGCTATAGTTAAAACTGGTTAGTTAGGACTGGTTCAGGGCTATAGTTAAAACTGGTTAGTTAGGACTGGTTCAGGGCTATAGTTAAAACTGGTTAGTTAGGACTGGTTCAGGGCTATAGTTAAAACTGGTTAGTTAGGACTGGTTCAGGGCTATAGTTAAAACTGGTTAGTTAGGACTGGTTCAGGGCTATAGTTAGGACTGGTTAGTTAGGACTGGTTCAGGGCTATAGTTAAAACTGGTTAGTTAGGACTGGTTCAGGGCTATAGTTAAAACTGGTTAGTTAGGACTGGTTCAGGGCTATAGTTAAAACTGGTTGGTTAGGACTGGTTCAGGGCTATAGTTAAAACTGGTTAGTTAGGACTGGTTCAGGGCTATAGTTAAAACTGGTTGGTTAGGACTGGTTCAGGGCTATAGTTAAAACTGGTTGATTAGGACTGGTTCAGGGCTGTAGTTAGGACTGGTTGGTTAGGGATGGTTCAGGGCTATAGTTAGGACTGGTTAGTTAGGACTGGTTCAGGGCTATAGTTAAAACTGGTTAGTTAGGACTGGTTCAGGGCTATAGTTAAAACTGGTTAGTTAGGACTGGTTCAGGGCTATAGTTAAAACTGGTTGGTTAGGACTGGTTCAGGGCTATAGTTAAAACTGGTTGGTTAGGACTGGTTCAGGGCTATAGTTAGGACTGGTTAGTTAGGACTGGTTCAGGGCTATAGTTAAAACTGGTTGGTTAGGACTGGTTCAGGGCTATAGTTAAAACTGGTTAGTTAGGGATGGTTCAGGGCTGTAGTTAAAACTGGTTAGTTAGGACTGGTTCAGGGCTATAGTTAAAACTGGTTAGTTAGGGATGGTTCAGGGCTGTAGTTAAAACTGGTTAGTTAGGGATGGTTCAGGGCTGTAGTTAAAACTGGTTAGTTAGGACTGGTTCAGGGCTATAGTTAAAACTGGTTAGTTAGGGATGGTTCAGGGCTATAGTTAAAACTGGTTAGTTAGGGATGGTTCAGGGCTATAGTTAAAACTGGTTGGTTAGGGATGGTTCAGGGCTATAGTTAAAACTGGTTGGTTAGGACTGGTTCAGGGCTATAGTTAGGACTGGTTAGTTAGGACTGGTTCAGGGCTATAGTTAGGACTGGTTCAGGGTTATAGTTAAAACTGGTTAGTTAGGACTGGTTCAGGGCTATAGTTAAAACTGGTTAGTTAGGACTGGTTCAGGGCTATAGTTAAAACTGGTTAGTTAGGACTGGTTCAGGGCTATAGTTAAAACTGGTTAGTTAGGACTGGTTCAGGGCTATAGTTAGGACTGGTTAGTTAGGACTGGTTCAGGGCTATAGTTAAAACTGGTTAGTTAGGACTGGTTCAGGGCTATAGTTAAAACTGGTTATTTAGGACTGGTTCAGGGCTATAGTTAAAACTGGTTAGTTAGGACTGGTTCAGGGCTATAGTTAAAACTGGTTAGTTAGGACTGGTTCAGGGCTATAGTTAAAACTGGTTAGTTAGGACTGGTTCAGGGCTATAGTTAAAACTGGTTAGTTAGGACTGGTTCAGGGCTATAGTTAGGACTGGTTAGTTAGGACTGGTTCAGGGCTATAGTTAAAACTGGTTAGTTAGGACTGGTTCAGGGCTATAGTTAGGACTGGTTAGTTAGGACTGGTTCAGGGCTATAGTTAAAACTGGTTAGTTAGGACTGGTTCAGGGCTATAGTTAAAACTGGTTAGTTAGGACTGGTTCAGGGCTATAGTTAAAACTGGTTATTTAGGACTGGTTCAGGGCTATAGTTAAAACTGGTTGGTTAGGACTGGTTCAGGGCTATAGTTAAAACTGGTTGGTTAGGACTGGTTCAGGGCTATAGTTAAAACTGGTTAGTTAGGACTGGTTCAGGGCTATAGATAAAACTGGTTGGTTAGGACTGGTTCAGGGCTATAGTTAAAACTGGTTAGTTAGGACTGGTTCAGGGCTATAGTTAAAACTGGTTAGTTAGGACTGGTTCAGGGCTGTAGTTAGGACTGGTTGGTTAGGGATGGTTCAGGGCTATAGTTAAAACTGGTTAGTTAGGACTGGTTCAGGGCTATAGTTAAAACTGGTTGGTTAGGACTGGTTCAGGGCTATAGTTAAAACTGGTTAGTTAGGACTGGTTCAGGGCTATAGTTAAAACTGGTTGGTTAGGACTGGTTCAGGGCTATAGTTAAAACTGGTTGATTAGGACTGGTTCAGGGCTGTAGTTAGGACTGGTTGGTTAGGGATGGTTCAGGGCTATAGTTAGGACTGGTTAGTTAGGACTGGTTCAGGGCTATAGTTAAAACTGGTTAGTTAGGACTGGTTCAGGGCTATAGTTAAAACTGGTTAGTTAGGACTGGTTCAGGGCTATAGTTAAAACTGGTTGGTTAGGACTGGTTCAGGGCTATAGTTAAAACTGGTTGGTTAGGACTGGTTCAGGGCTATAGTTAGGACTGGTTAGTTAGGACTGGTTCAGGGCTATAGTTAAAACTGGTTGGTTAGGACTGGTTCAGGGCTATAGTTAAAACTGGTTAGTTAGGGATGGTTCAGGGCTGTAGTTAAAACTGGTTAGTTAGGACTGGTTCAGGGCTATAGTTAAAACTGGTTAGTTAGGGATGGTTCAGGGCTGTAGTTAAAACTGGTTAGTTAGGGATGGTTCAGGGCTGTAGTTAAAACTGGTTAGTTAGGACTGGTTCAGGGCTATAGTTAAAACTGGTTAGTTAGGGATGGTTCAGGGCTATAGTTAAAACTGGTTAGTTAGGGATGGTTCAGGGCTATAGTTAAAACTGGTTAGTTAGGACTGGTTCAGGGTTATAGTTAAAACTGGTTAGTTAGGGATGGTTCAGGGCTGTAGTTAAAACTGGTTAGTTAGGGATGGTTCAGGGCTATAAGAATAAACAGCATCAGACAGCAGCTGGGTATAAAAGTCCATTTATTTTTTAAATGAGAACAAACAGCATCAGGAAACTATGTCATAAATAAAAAATAAAGCCAACGCAGAACTAAATAAATACGCAGCGGCGGCTCCAGTGTCGTGTACAGCTGACTTCCACACACACACTCACACTCTGACTGAGCTGTAGCAGTCACTAACACCACAGAAGAAGAACACATCAAACAAACAAAAACAGCCGAAAGCAGGAAGAACATTGTTGAACTCGAATACATAAAAACTACAAAACCAGAGATGCAGGTTTATCACTAAAGGGACAGTTTCACATATTAATTTATTTTTACTTTCATCTAAAGCCATTTCACATCTGGCGTTAGTCTTTATGCTACACTATGCTAAGCCTCAATGCACACACACACACACACACACACACACACACACACACACACACACACAGGTGAAAGACTAATGTGTAACTGTCCCTTTAAGGCTAAAATCAGTGAGAATCTCATTACTATTGTTTATTTCACTTTTATTCATGTTAACACCCAAATGAAGATTACGTCTAAACTAGTTGAAGAGATTTAGCCTGAAAACTTGTTGCCATGGTGACTCTGCTGCACGGTAGAAAACATTTTTCATTCAAATCTAATTTTTTTTTGTCCCTGAGAGAAAACTAATTTAAATAGCTTTGTTTAGTGGTTGTTACTTTTCTAACCGAGTGGACCCTCCTGTGTCTGTCCTACAGAAACGTCTGTCCACTAACAAGGACAGGAAGCAACGACCCGGAAGGTCAACAGGTGGCAGACCCCTGAACTGTGATCACGTGGTCTCTGGTTAACAGTCTGAGGAGGTTTGTTGGCGTTTGCCTTCGTGACCTTTTGCCCCTGCAGTCATGTTGCCGATGAAATGTTTTGATTGTCACTGGGGGGCGGGGGTGGGTCAAAGGTCATGAAGCAACTCATCAGTCCATGAGGAGGGGGCGCCTCGTCCCTGGACCAATAAGCAGAGAAGACGGCGGTGAGGTCACAAGGGTGCGTTTGGTTTAGTGTCGGGAGTGCTTGGCCGGCGGAGCGCTGCGCTCCGATAGGCCGAGCCTGTCGAGCTCAGAGTGGAAAAACTGCTGCAGGCGATGCCCCGCCTTGGCCTCGGTGGTGTGGCGAGGGTTGTACTGGAGACAGTTGGAGAACATCAGGTCCACGTCAGAGACAAACTCCTCTACAGGGACACACACACACACACACACACTTTACCATCACAGGGAAATAACGCCTTCAGGGTCAATCTACTGGCTTTTTGAAGTCACCTGTGTGTGTGTGTCTGTCTGAGTGTGTGAGTCCTCACCTGCCGTCTGATATTCACAGTTGTTGACTTTCTCTCTAATGGTGCTGAGAGCAATCGGCTTTTTGACGATGTCATAGTAGTCAGGGACCTACAGGCAGACAGACAAGACAAGTTAGACAGGTGTCTACATATCTACATACCTGTGTGTCCAGGTGTCTACATATCTACATACCTGTGTGTCCAGGTGTCTACATATCTACATACCTGTGTGTCCAGGTGTCTACATATCTACATACCTGTGTGTCCAGGTGTTTACATGTCTACATACCTGTGTGTCCAGGTGTCTACATACCTGTGTGTCCAGGTGTTTACATATCTACATACCTGTGTGTCCAGGTGTTTACATATCTACATACCTGTGTGTCCAGGTGTCTACATATCTACATACCTGTGTGTCCAGGTGTCTACATATCTACATACCTGTGTGTCCAGGTGTTTACATATCTACATACCTGTGTGTCCAGGTGTCTACATATCTACATACCTGTGTGTCCAGGTGTCTACATATCTACATACCTGTGTGTCCAGGTGTCTACATATCTACATACCTGTGTGTCCAGGTGTTTACATATCTACATACCTGTGTGTCCAGGTGTTTACATATTTACATACCTGTGTGTCCAGGTGTTTACATATCTACATACCTGTGTGTCCAGGTGTTTACATATCTACATACCTGTGTGTCCAGGTGTTTACATATTTACATACCTGTGTGTCCAGGTGTCTACATATCTACATACCTGTGTGTCCAGGTGTCTACATACCTGTGTGTCCAGGTGTTTACATACCTGTGTGTCCAGGTGTTTACATACCTGTGTGTCCAGGTGTTTACATACCTGTGTGTCCAGGTGTTTACATACCTGTGTGTCCAGGTGTTTACATACCTGTGTGTCCAGGTGTTTACATATTTACATACCTGTGTGTCCAGGTGTTTACATATTTACATACCTGTGTGTCCAGGTGTTTACATATCTACATACCTGTGTGTTCAGGTGTTTACATATCTACATACCTGTGTCCAGGTGTTTACATATTTACATACCTGTGTGTCCAGGTGTTTACATACCTGTGTGTCCAGGTGTTTACATACCTGTGTGTCCAGGTGTTTACATACCTGTGTGTCCAGGTGTTTACATACCTGTGTGTCCAGGTGTTTACATACCTGTGTGTCCAGGTGTTTACATACCTGTGTGTCCAGGTGTTTACATACCTGTGTGTCCTAGTGTCTACATATTTACATACCTGTGTGTCAAGGTGTATATAGTGTACCTGAGTCCGGGACACCAGCTTCTTGAAAGGCCAGCTGTCTTCATGTCTGACGAGCTCCACAGTCAGCTGCTCGCAGGCCGACAGCTCGTGGACGCCGTAGTTCCTGCCAGAGGAGCGTCGGCTGGATGAAGACGAAGGGGAGGAGGATGAAGGGGGGAGGACGGGTCTGGAGGGTTTGAGAGGCGGAGCTACGTCTGGAGGAGGAGCAGAGGGGCGAGGTCACTGTCGATGTTTACTGGTTTTACAGGTGTTTATCAGCATCAAGCTCAGAAACGGTAACTGGAGAACCAAGAAGAGACATCACTTCCTGGTTCTACATTCTAATGAGGTCAGTGCTCCACATAAACCGGCCTTCATATGGTCACCTGTTAGCAGGTGTTACCTGTTTATTAATTGGTTGTCTACCTGTTTGCGGTCTTTTGCGGGGATCGGTCGGACCCAATGAGGTTTTGGTGTTCCTGTTTGGTGCCAGGATCTCGAGGCTCAGACGGGCGCTGACACGACTCCCAGAACGAGCCGGAGCTTTACCTGCAGACGTGTTGGCTTTCACTGTGGGGGGTGTGGCCTTCTTACCTGAAGACCTGTGGTTGGATAGAATCTGGAATTACAGAGCTACAGTTCTCTGGGATCAGGTCTACAGTAAACTGGGAGCAGGTCTAGAACAGATACTGACTTGGAGGCGGATGTGTTTATTCCCGTCGAGGCGGGCATGTTGTTCTTGGCAGTGGCTTGTTGACCTTTGGGCGTTGCCTGTTGACCTTTAGGGGGCGGGGCTTGTTGACATTTGCCTTTAGGGGGCGGGGCCTGGTTTTTCTTGGTTCTGCAGAGATTTCGAGAGGAGAAGCTACTGTTTGAGACGGATCTCACTATAATTAGAGAAGGTTGAATATTTCCACACTTACCTCACTACTTCTTCCTTCTCCTTGTCTGACTCTTCCTCAGACTCCTCTTCTACCTCCGACTCCTCCTCCTCCTCTTCTTCTTCCGACTCCTCCGACTCCTCTTCTTCCCCCGACGACTCCTCCTCTTTTTCCCCCGACGACTCAACAGAAGAGCGGTGACGGGTTGGAAGGCGGCTTGGTTTGGGTCGACAGTCTGGACAGAACCAGTCTCCTTCTGGAACCGACTGAGACAAGCAGACATGTGTTTAGTGTTAGTATGATGCTAATATAGAGCCTAGAGGAGGAGCCTCGGTGGGTGTGGGTAGCATACCTTGAGACGGGGCCTCAGACAGTGGGTGTGGTTAGCATACCTTGAGACGGGGCCTCAGACAGTGGGTGTGGTTAGCATACCTTGAGGCGGGGCCTCAGACAGTGGGTGTGGTGTCCTCGATCACAGCCGTCACACAGCAGCATGTTGTCGGCATCTCCTTTGCGTCTGCAGATGCGACAGCGAGCATTGAGGACGGAGCGAGACCAGAGGACACTTCTCTCCAGACTGGACAGGTGAACAAACACCTGGAGACAAACATCAGCATGTCAATCCCACAATAAACACATCACATAAACTCCATTAGAAATGAGGACGTGGTTTCTGACCTGAGAAAGACTTGAACAGATCTGAAGAGACTCCCTCCATCGCTCCAACACAGTCTTACTGACCCGGCTGCTGTCACTGCCGTCTGACAGACAAAGAGAGACAGATGGGGCAAAGAGACAGATGGGGCAAAGAGACAGATGGGGACAAAGAGACAGATGGGGACAAAGAGACAGATGGGGCAAAGAGAGACAGATGGGGCAAAGAGAGACAGATGGGGCAAAGAGAGACAGATGGGGCAAAGAGAGACAGATGGGGCAAAGAGAGACAGATGGGGCAAAGAGAGACAGATGGGGCAAAGGGAGACAGATGGGGCAAAGAGACAGATGGGGCAAAGAGACAGATGGGGCAAAGAGACAGATGGGGCAAAGAGAGACAGATGGGGCAAAGAGAGACAGATGGGGCAAAGGGAGACAGATGGGGCAAAGAGACAGATGGGGCAAAGAGACAGATGGGGCAAAGAGACAGATGGGGCAAAGAGAGACAGATGAAAGAGAGACAGATGGGACAAAGAGACAGATGGGACAAAGAGACAGATGGGACAGAGAGACAGGTGGGACAGAGAGACAGATGGGGACAAAGAGACAGATGGGGACAAAGAGACAGATGGGGACAAAGAGACAGATGGGACAAATAGACAGATGGGGCAAATAGACAGATGGGGCAAAGAGAGACAGATGGGGCAAAGAGAGACAGATGGGGCAAAGAGAGACAGATGGGGCAAAGAGAGACACAGATGGGGCAAAGAGAGACAGATGGGGCAAAGAGAGACACAGATGGGGCAAAGGGAGACAGATGGGGCAAAGGGAGACAGATGGGGCAAAGGGAGACAGATGGGGCAAATAGAGACAGATGGTAGTATAAAGTGAGTTTTCTGCAGACTGTTAATGAGATCAGACCAAAATAGTTTTGATCTCAAATGAAAAAGAATGATATTGTTATAATAATAATAAAAATAATCCTGTCCTACCATCACTAGCCTGGTCATCGTCCTTCTTCTTGTTCTTCTTGTTCTTGTGGTCTTTCTTTGAGTCTTCGTCACCTGTGAGCAAACAAAGACATGTCTACTCAAATGCACTTTAGTTTGAGAAGGAGATGATGACTGCTCTCGTATCACATCATCTTCTCCTGATGTCATTCAAGAGAACATGATGATGACCTGGCATAGCATTATCTAATTTATGCAAAACCTTCATATTCTCTCTAAAGCTGCTTCTCGCCTTCTACTAAATAACAGTCAAACCAGACAGGGTCAAACGGTGTATATCCTGAGCTGGTCCAGCAATACCCCAACTATCCTGAGCTGGTCCAGCAATACCCCAACTATCCTGAGCGTGACCCCCAACTATCCTGAGCTGGTCCATCAATACCCCAACTATCCTGAGCGTGACCCCCAACTATCCTGAGCTGGTCCATCAATACCCCAACTATCCTGAGCGTGACCGCCAACTATCCAGAGCTGGTCCATCAAGACCCCAACTATCCTGTGCAGGGGTCTACGTGACCCCAACTATCCTGAGCTGGTCCATCAAGACCCCAACTATCCTGTGCAGGGGTCTACGTGACCCCAACTATCCTGAGCTGGTCCATCAATACCCCAACTATCCTGTGCAGGGGTCTACGTGACCCCAACTATCCGGAGCTGGTCCATCAATACCCCAACTATCCTGTGCTGGGGTCTACGTGACCCCAACTATCCTGAGCTGGTCCATCAATACCCCAACTATCCTGTGCAGGGGTCTACGTGACCCCAAATATCCTGAGCTGGTCCATCAATACCCCAACTATCCTGAGCGTGACCGCCAACTATCCGGAGCTGGTCCATCAAGACCCCAACTATCCTGTGCAGGGGTCTACGTGACCCCAACTATCCTGAGCTGGTCCATCAATACCCCAACTATCATGAGCGTGACCCCAACTATCCAGAGCTGGTCCATCAATACCCCAACTATCCGGAGCTGGGGTCTACGTGACCCCAACTATCCGGAGCTGGTCCATCAAGACCCCAACTATCCTGTGCAGGGGTCTACGTGACCCCAACTATCCTGAGCTGGTCCATCAATACCCCAACTATCCTGAGCGTGACCCCAACTATCCGGAGCTGGTCCATCAATACCCCAACTATCCTGTGCAGGGGTCTACGTGACCCCAACTATCCTGAGCTGGTCCATCAATACCCCAACTATCCTGAGCGTGACCGCCAACTATCCGGAGCTGGTCCATCAAGACCCCAACTATCCTGTGCAGGGGTCTACGTGACCCCAACTATCCTGAGCTGGTCCATCAATACCCCAACTATCATGAGCGTGACCCCAACTATCCAGAGCTGGTCCATCAATACCCCAACTATCCGGAGCTGGGGTCTACGTGACCCCAACTATCCGGAGCTGGTCCATCAAGACCCCAACTATCCTGTGCAGGGGTCTACGTGACCCCAACTATCCTGAGCTGGTCCATCAATACCCCAACTATCCTGAGCGTGACCCCAACTATCCGGAGCTGGTCCATCAATACCCCAACTATCCGGAGCTGGGGTCTACGTGACCCCAACTACATTACATGTCATTTAGCTGACGCTTTTATCCAAAGCGACTTACAATAAGTGCATTAAACCATGAGTCCAAACTCAGAACAACAAGCATCAAGCAAGTACAATTTCTTCAATAAAGTTAAACTACAAAGTGCTATCAGTAAGAGCCATTTAAGTGCTACTAAAGTGCTACTACGGCTCTACCTTCCCTATTCAAGGTATAGTCGAAAAAGTTGTGTTTTAGTTTGCGACGGAAGATGTAGAGACTTTCTGCTGTCCTGATGTCAATGGGGAGCTCGTTCCACCAATGAGGAGCCAGCACAGCAAACAATCGTGATTTTGTTGAGTGTTTAGCTCGAAGTGAAGGAGCTACAAGCCGATTGCTAGAAGCCGAGCGAAGTGAACAAGCAACTATCCGGAGCTGCGGCCCATCGAGACCCTGCTTTGTTTAACTGGACCCCTCTTAACTCTGGTTTAACTTCAACTCAAGCAAGCTCAATTTTGCTGAGAAATCTCTGCAGCAGTAGGTATTTATTCATATAAAACAAATTCTCTTTTGGGGGATTCTGCCTTATCTGACCTCAGCATCACTACCCCTTCGATTATCTTACTTTTAGCATGGAGTCCAATCACCAAACTCTCACTATTCAAATGTGATTCATATGAATAACATTTGAACACCTTCTTTACACTCCTTCACAATCTCTGGCTCTCTCCCGGTTCTGCAGTTTCCTTCTGCCAATCACATCGTTGCTGTGAAACTTTGAAATGCTGCCAGTTGCCTTTTCAGCTCAGCTCACCCTAAAACCACCATTTAAAAAACACTTCAAACTCTTGCTGATGTAAAAGTATATAATCAAAGTAAAAGTAGGCTGTTATAGGATTATATATACTAATATTAGATTAGTATCATTGATGGAGTAACTATTTTTAGTTTTTTGATTTTCACAGCTGTAAACGTGTATTAGTATTACTAGTATTCAATGTATTATCATGTGACTCACCCAGCGGAGCTTTGATGAAGCGCCTCTCGATGCCTTGCTCGATGTGAGCGAGTGCCTGAGCCAGGATTCGTACCGAGCTGCTGACTGGCTGAGGAGTCCCACTGCCACTGCTCGCCACTGCTGTGCTGTCCGACTTCAGCTCCTGCAGCCTGTCACCAACACATATGAAGAAAGACGTAAAGACACAGAGACGTAAAGACAGAGAGAGATGTAAAGACACAGCGACGTAAAGACAGAGATGTAAAGACACAGCGACGTAAAGACAGAGATGTAAAGACACAGCGACGTAAAGACAGAGATGTAAAGACACAGCGACGTAAAGACAGAGATGTAAAGACACAGCGACGTAAAGACACAGAGATGTAAAGACACAGAGACGTAAAGACACAGAGACGTAAAGACACAGCGACGTAAAGACACAGAGATGTAAAGACACAGCGACGTAAAGACACAGAGATGTAAAGACAGACATAAGACAGAGACTTAAAGACAGAGATGTAAAGACACAGCGACGTAAAGACACAGAGACGTAAAGACAGAGAGAGATGTAAAGACACAGCGACGTAAAGACAGAGATGTAAAGACACAGCGACGTAAAGACACAGAGATGTAAAGACACAGAGACGTAAAGACACAGCGACGTAAAGACACAGCGACGTAAAGACACAGCGACGTAAAGACACAGCGACGTAAAGACACAGCGACGTAAAGACACAGAGACGTAAAGACAGAGATGTAAAGACACAGAGACGTAAAGACAAATAGAGATGTAAAGACACAGCGACGTAAAGACACAGAGACGTAAAGACAAATAGAGATGTAAAGACACAGAGACGTAAAGACACAGAGACGTAAAGACACAGAGACGTAAAGACAAATAGAGATGTAAAGACACAGCGACGTAAAGACACAGACGTAAAGACACAGAGACGTAAAGACACAGCGACGTAAAGACACAGACGTAAAGACACAGTGACGTAAAGACACAGAGACGTAAAGACAGAGATGTAAAGATACAGAGACGTAAAGACACAGAGACGTAAAGACAAATAGAGATGTAAAGACACAGCGACGTAAAGACAGAGACGTAAAGACAAATAGAGATGTAAAGACACAGCGACGTAAAGACAGAGACGTAAAGACAAATAGAGATGTAAAGACACAGCGACGTAAAGACACAGAGACGTAAAGACGTAAAGACACAGAGATGTAAAGACAGAGATGTAAAGACACAGAGATGTAAAGACACAGACGTAAAGACACATAGAGATGTAAAGACACATAGAGACGTAAAGACACAGACGTAAAGACAGAGATGTAAAGACACAGCGACGTAAAAACACAGAGACGTAAAGACACATAGAGATGTAACGACACATAGAGATGTAAAGACACAGAGACGTAAAGACAGAGAAGTAAAGACACATAGAGATGTAAAGACACAGAGACGTAAAGACACAGAGATGTAAAGACACATAGAGATGTAAAGACACAGAGACGTAAAGACAGAGAAGTAAAGACACATAGAGATGTAAAGACACAGAGACGTAAAGACAGAGACGTAAAGACACAGAGATGTAAAGACACAGAGATGTAAAGACACATATAGATGTAAAGACACAGAGATGTAAAGACAGAGACGTAAAGACACAGAGACGTAAAGACACAGAGACGTAAAGACACATAGAGATGTAAAGACAGACGTAAAAACGTAAAGACACAGAGACGTAAAGACAGAGATGTAAAGACACAGAGACGTAAAGACACATAGACGCAAAGACACATAGACGTAAAGACCCAGATGTAAAGACGTAAAGACACAGAGATGTAAAGACACAGAGACGTAAAGACACAGAGACGTAAAGACAGAGACGTAAAGACAGAGACGTAAAGACACAGAGATGTAAAGACACAGAGACGTAAAGACAGAGATGTAAAGACACATAGAGATGTAAAGACACAGACGTAAAGACACAGATGTAAAGACACAGACGTAAAGACACAGAGACGTAAAGAAAGAGACGTAAAGACACAGAGATGTAAAGACACAGACGTAAAGACAGAGACGTAAAGACACAGATGTAAAGACAGAGAGATGTAAAGACACACATGTAAAGACACAGACGTAGAGACAGAGACATGTAAAGACACAGAGACGTAAAGACAGAGACGTAAAGACAGATGTAAAGACACACAGAGACAGACACGTAACAGTACAGTCTCACCCAGCTGCTGAGGTTTATTTGAAGTCATTCAGATTCAAAGTAAACCATTTTATCCGAATAAAGATTTGAATGGACTTGTTTTTCTGCTGTTATTTCACGTCTTCAGGATGAACTGTCTCTTATCTCAGCCAGCGGGTTTCTGAGGGGGAGGAGCCTGTGGGGCGTTTGTTCTCAGTCCACCCTGCTTCCTTTTACTAAGATTTATGTGGAATCTGAAACCTTTGGGCCCCGATTCTCAAGTTTAATGTGAAATGTTTCATCATGTTCCAACTTCCATCTGTCTCTCTTCCTTAAATAATCTTTTTGGGGTCGGCTGTAGCTCATGGGGAGAGTCCCGTAACCACCAGGGAAACTGTGTACCTGTCTCTGGCTCTCAGGTGGACAGGTGAGTCCACCTCCATGGGTTCCACTCGTCCGTTCATCCCTCCGTTCTGTCTGCCGTCAGAACTCAGCAGCTCGTAGTTTCCCGCTTCCAGCGCAGAGCGCCACACCTGTCTGTCCATCCCCTGAGCAGACAGACAGAGAGGTGAGTGGGAGGTACCTGCTGTCCCTGGTTCTGCATGTTCACCAGGTGTGTGTGTACCTTCAGGGTTCCTAGGGTTCCCTGGTGGATTCGGTCCTCAATGTCCAACAGCAGGTCTCTCAGTCTCCCCTCC
Organism: Cyclopterus lumpus; assembly: GCF_009769545.1. Taxonomy (NCBI): domain Eukaryota; kingdom Metazoa; phylum Chordata; class Actinopteri; order Perciformes; family Cyclopteridae; genus Cyclopterus; species Cyclopterus lumpus. The sequence goes on from NC_046987.1 coordinate 23,400,360, forward strand.
ATCAGAGTCTCAGCTGCAGAGGTGCATTGTGGGACAGATCGGGAAGACTCCAAATCATCTGGACAAACAAGACATGTGAGTGATTACAGGTAAGCCAGTGTGTATTGACCAGTTTAAATTTGTGCCTGCGTACATTTACCTGGGTGTGTACCTGTGTACCCGTCTGGCTGTGCGCACGCGCCAGTGTGTACGTGTATGCACTCATGTGTGTGTGTATGTGTATGTGCTCATGTGTATGTGTATGCGCTCATGTGTGTGTGCTCATGTGTGTGTGTATGCGCCTGTGTGTGTATGTGTATGTGCTCATGTGTATGCGCCTGTGTGTGTCTGTGTATGTGCTCATGTGTATGTGTATGCGCCTGTGTGTGTATGTGTTCATGTGTATGTGCTCATGTGTATGCGCCTGTGTGTGTATGTGTTCATGTGTATGTGTATGCGCCTGTGTGTGTATGTGCTCATGTGTATGTGCCTGTGTGTGTATGTGTATGTGCTCATGTGTATGCGCCTGTGTGTGTATGTGTTCATGTGTATGTGTATGCGCCTGTGTGTGTACGTGTTCATGTGTATGTGTATGCGCCTGTGTGTGTATGTGCTCATGTGTATGTGCCTGTGTGTGTATGTGTTCATGTGTATGCGCCTGTGTGTGTATGTGTTCATGTGTATGTGTATGCGCCTGTGTATGTACGTGTTCATGTGTGTGTGTATGCGCCTGTGTGTGTATGTGTATGTGCTCATGTGTATGTGCCTGTGTGTGTATGTGTATGTGCTCATGTGTATGTGCCTGTGTGTGTATGTGTATGTGCTCATGTGTATGTGTATGTGCTCATGTGTGTGTGTATGTGTATGCACCTGTGTGTGTATGTGTATGCGTCTGTGTGTGTATGTGTATGCGCCTGTGTGTGTATGCGTGTGTATTCGCTAGTGTGTGTGCGTATCCGCTCGTGTGTATGTGCCTGTGTGTGTATGTGTATGCGTATGCGCCTGTGTGTGTATGTGTATGCGTATGCACCTGTGTGTGTATGTGCCTGTGTGTGTATGTGTATGCGTATGCGCCTGTGTGTGTATGTGTATGCGTATGCACCTGTGTGTGTATGTGCCTGTGTGTGTATGTGTATGCGTATGCACCTGTGTGTGTATGTGTATGCACCTGTGTGTGTATGTGTATGCACCTGTGTGTGTATGTGTATGTGCCTGTGTGTGTATGTGTATGCGTATGCGCTCATGTGTATGTGCCTGTGCGTGTGTTTGTGTATGCGCTCGTGTGTGTGCGTATGCGCTCGTGTGTGTGTATGCGTCTGCGCTCGTGTGTGTGTATGCGCTCGTGTGTGTGTGTATGCGTCTGCGCTCGTGTGTGTGTATGCGCTCGTGTGTGTGTATGCGTATGCGCTCGTGTGTGTGTATGCGCTCGTGTGTGTGTATGCGTATGCGCTCGTGTGTGTGTATGCGTATGCGCTCGTGTGTGTGTGTATGCGTATGCGCTCGTGTGTGTGTGTATGCGCTCGTGTGTGTGTATGCGTATGCGCTCGTGTGTGTGTGTGTGTGTGTATGCGCTCGTGTGTGTGTATGCGTATGCGCTCGTGTGTGTGTATGGGTATGCGCTCGTGTGTGTGTATGCGCTCGTGTGTGTGTATGCGTATGCGCTCGTGTGTGTGTATGCGTATGCGCTCGTGTGTGTGTATGGGTATGCGCTCGTGTGTGTGTATGCGTATGCGCTCGTGTGTGTGTATGCGTATGCGCTCGTGTGTGTGTATGCGTATGCGCTCGTGTGTGTGTATGCTTCTGCGCTCGTGTGTGTGTATGCGTATGCGCTCGTGTGTGTGTATGCGTATGCGCTCGTGTGTGTGTGTATGGGTATGCGCTCGTGTGTGTGTATGCGTATGCGCTCGTGTGTGTGTATGGGTATGCGCTCGTGTGTGTGTATGCGTATGCGCTCGTGTGTGTGTGTATGCGTATGCGCTCGTGTGTATGTATGCGTCTGCGCTCGTGTGAGTGTATGCGTCTGCGCTCGTGTGTGTGTATGCGTATGCGCTCGTGTGTGTGTATGCGTATGCGCTCGTGTGTGTGTGTATGCGTTCGTGTGTGTGTATGCGTATGCGCTCGTGTGTGTGAGTGTATGCGTCTGCGCTCGTGTGTGTGTATGCGCTCGTGTGTATGTATGCGTATGCGCTTGTGTGTGTGTATGCGCTCGTGTGTGTGTATGCGCTCGTGTGTATGTATGCGTATGCGCTTGTGTGTGTATGCGCTTGTGTGTGTGTGTGTATGTCCCCCATGTGTGTGTATGTGCCTGTGTTGTGTGCGCTTGTGTGTGTGCGCCGAGTACCTGTGTGACTGTGCTTGTTCAGGTGTGTCAGTCGGTCTCTCTCCTGCAGCAGCGCCTCCTTCAAGCCGCTCTCTCGGTGACCTCGGGGGTTCAGAGCCTCTATGAGCTCATCCACCTCCTCCTCTGAGGTGTAGAAAAACCATTGGTTGAGACGTTTGACTTGCGGCCCACAGGTGTGGATGAGGGCGGGACTTGAGCCAGCACTGTCCAGAAGGAAGTTTTTAAAATTACAATTAGAAACGTGTCTGAACACCTGAGCTCCTAAACTTTAACAAACCGGACCAAAATAACCCACCTCCTCTCGGTGGGCTCCTCCTGGACCACCTCCTCGTCCTCCATCTCGTTGGTGGCGTCCTGCGCGGGTCTGGGCCGTGGACGCAGCATGTCCTCCGTCAGCCCGAAACAGTCGTCCTCTACAAACAGGGTGGCGGCGGAAGGGAGGAGCCAGTACCGGCGGTACAGGCGGTCTCGGCCCAGAGGAAGCAGGCAGGTGCAGGCCGCCGCCTTCTGGATCCGCTCCTGCAGCTCTCGAACCTGCGGCACGAAGTAGGCACCACGATCACAACGAGTCCACAAAGCTACAGGCTTATTGATCAATAAATCATGTTCCTGACCTTCTCCTGCTCCTCTGCACTCAGGAGGGTGGGGGGGCCACACGGGGCTTTGAGGTCAGAGGTCATCTGATGGTCTCTCTGGTTGACTTGAGCTGGTGGAGAAAGGAGACACTCACGACTCAGCAGAAAGGAGGAGACACGACTCAGCAGAAAGGAGGAGACACGACTCAGCAGAAAGGAGGAGACACGACTCAGCAGAAAGGAGGAGAAGAAACGACTCAGCAGAGAGGAGGAGACATGACTCAGCAGAGAGGAGGAGACACGACTCAGCAGAAAGGAGGAGACACGACTCAGCAGAAAGGAGGAGACACGACTCAGCAGAAAGGAGGAGACACGACTCAGCAGAGAGGAGGAGACACGACTCAGCAGAAAGGAGGAGACACGACTCAGCAGAAAGGAGGAGACAAGACTCAGCAGAGAGGAGACACGACTCAGCAGAGAGGAGGAGACACGACTCAGCAGAGAGGAGACACGACTCAGCAGAAAGGAGGAGACACGACTCAGCAGAAAGGAGGAGACAAGACTCAGCAGAGAGGAGGAGACACGACTCAGCAGAAAGGAGGAGACACGACTCAGCAGAGAGGAGGAGACACGACTCAGCAGAAAGGAGGAGACACGACTCAGCAGAGAGGAGGAGACACGACTCAGCAGAGAGGAGGAGACACGACTCAGCAGAGAGGAGGAGACACGACTCAGCAGAAAGGAGGAGACACGACTCAGCAGAGAGGAGGAGACACGACTCAGCAGAGAGGAGACACGACTCAGCAGAAAGGAGGAGACACGACTCAGCAGAGAGGAGGAGACACGACTCAGCAGAGAGGAGGAGACACGACTCAGCAGAGAGGAGGAGACACGACTCAGCAGAAAGGAGGAGACACGACTCAGCAGAAAGGAGGAGACACGACTCAGCAGAGAGGAGGAGACACGACTCAGCAGAAAGGAGGAGACAAGACTCAGCAGAGAGGAGGAGACACGACTCAGCAGAGAGGAGGAGACACGACTCAGCAGAAAGGAGGAGACAAGACTCAGCAGAGAGGAGGAGACAAGACTCAGCAGAGAGGAGACACGACTCAGCAGAGAGGAGACACGACTCAGCAGAGAGGAGGAGACACGACTCAGCAGAGAGGAGGAGACAAGACTCAGCAGAGAGGAGGAGACAAGACTCAGCAGAGAGGAGGAGACACTGATTTCACATTTGTTTTTTTACCCTTCATCTTCTTGGAGCGTTGCTCCTCGTCTTCCTCAGCAAGTTGTTCTCCAGGAGTGTCACTGCTGACAGAAACACAGGTTGATTTTGAGCCGACCAATGAAGGAGTCAAGGAGACATGATGAGTCGTACCTGTTGAGTCTTCCCTTCACTTCCTGCTCCTTCAGGCTCATCTCCTTTTTCAGCCTCAGCTCCTGCTCCCTCAGTTTCTCCTCTTTACGGAGACGAACTCTGTAGAAGATTCAAACCATCTCAATTAATATAAAAATGTATTGTGTACACACACCTACACACACGCATAGTGTACCTGTGTACATAGTAACCTGTGTACATAGTAACCTGTGTACATAGTAACCTGTGTACATAGTAACCTGTGTGCATAGTAACCTGTGTACATAGTAACCTGTGTACATAGTAACCTGTGTACATAGTAACCTGTGTACATAGTAACCTGTGTGCATAGTGTACCTGTGTACATAGTGTACCTGTGTACATAGTAACCTGTGTACATAGTGTACCTGTGTACATAGTGTACCTGTGTACATAGTAACCTGTGTGCATAGTAACCTGTGTACATAGTGTACCTGTGTACATAGTGTACCTGTGTACATAGTAACCTGTGTACATAGTGTACCTGTGTACATAGTGTACCTGTGTGCATAGTAACCTGTGTACATAGTAACCTGTGTACATAGTAACCTGTGTGCATAGTAACCTGTGTACATAGTAACCTGTGTACATAGTAACCTGTGTACATAGTGTACCTGTGTACATAGTAACCTGTGTACATAGTAACCTGTGTACATAGTGTACCTGTGTACATAGTGTACCTGTGTGCATAGTAACCTGTGTACATAGTAACCTGTGTACATAGTAACCTGTGTACATAGTAACCTGTGTACATAGTGTACCTGTGTACATAGTAACCTGTGTACATAGTAACCTGTGTACATAGTAACCTGTGTACATAGTAACCTGTGTACATAGTAACCTGTGTACATAGTGTACCTGTGTACATAGTGTACCTGTGTGCATAGTAACCTGTGTACATAGTAACCTGTGTACATAGTAACCTGTGTACATAGTAACCTGTGTACATAGTGTACCTGTGTACATAGTAACCTGTGTACATAGTAACCTGTGTACATAGTAACCTGTGTACATAGTAACCTGTGTACATAGTAACCTGTGTGCATAGTAACCTGTGTACATAGTAACCTGTGTACATAGTAACCTGTGTACATAGTAACCTGTGTGCATAGTAACCTGTGTACATAGTAACCTGTGTACATAGTAACCTGTGTACATAGTGTACCTGTGTACATAGTGTACCTGTGTACATAGTAACCTGTGTACATAGTAACCTGTGTACATAGTAACCTGTGTACATAGTGTACCTGTGTACATAGTGTACCTGTGTGCATAGTGTACCTGTGTGCATAGTGTACCTGTGTGCATAGTGTACCTGTGTACATAGTGTACCTGTGTACATAGTGTACCTGTGTACATAGTAACCTGTGTACATAGTAACCTGTGTACATAGTGTACCTGTGTACATAGTAACCTGTGTACATAGTAACCTGTGTACATAGTAACCTGTGTACATAGTGTACCTGTGTACATAGTAACCTGTGTACATAGTAACCTGTGTACATAGTAACCTGTGTACATAGTAACCTGTGTACATAGTGTACCTGTGTACATAGTGTACCTGTGTGCATAGTAACCTGTGTACATAGTAACCTGTGTACATAGTAACCTGTGTACATAGTAACCTGTGTACATAGTGTACCTGTGTACATAGTAACCTGTGTACATAGTGTACCTGTGTACATAGTAACCTGTGTACATAGTAACCTGTGTACATAGTAACCTGTGTACATAGTAACCTGTGTACATAGTGTACCTGTGTACATAGTAACCTGTGTACATAGTAACCTGTGTACATAGTAACCTGTGTACATAGTGTACCTGTGTACATAGTAACCTGTGTACATAGTAACCTGTGTACATAGTGTACCTGTGTACATAGTGTACCTGTGTGCATAGTAACCTGTGTACATAGTAACCTGTGTACATAGTAACCTGTGTACATAGTAACCTGTGTACATAGTGTACCTGTGTACATAGTAACCTGTGTACATAGTAACCTGTGTACATAGTAACCTGTGTACATAGTGTACCTGTGTACATAGTGTACCTGTGTGCATAGTAACCTGTGTACATAGTAACCTGTGTACATAGTAACCTGTGTACATAGTAACCTGTGTACATAGTGTACCTGTGTACATAGTAACCTGTGTACATAGTAACCTGTGTACATAGTAACCTGTGTACATAGTAACCTGTGTACATAGTAACCTGTGTGCATAGTAACCTGTGTACATAGTAACCTGTGTACATAGTAACCTGTGTACATAGTAACCTGTGTGCATAGTAACCTGTGTACATAGTAACCTGTGTACATAGTAACCTGTGTACATAGTGTACCTGTGTACATAGTGTACCTGTGTACATAGTAACCTGTGTACATAGTAACCTGTGTACATAGTAACCTGTGTACATAGTGTACCTGTGTACATAGTGTACCTGTGTGCATAGTGTACCTGTGTACATAGTGTACCTGTGTACATAGTGTACCTGTGTACATAGTAACCTGTGTACATAGTAACCTGTGTACATAGTAACCTGTGTACATAGTGTACCTGTGTACATAGTGTACCTGTGTACATAGTAACCTGTGTACATAGTGTACCTGTGTACATAGTAACCTGTGTACATAGTAACCTGTGTACATAGTAACCTGTGTACATAGTAACCTGTGTACATAGTGTACCTGTGTACATAGTAACCTGTGTACATAGTAACCTGTGTACATAGTGTACCTGTGTACATAGTAACCTGTGTACATAGTAACCTGTGTACATAGTAACCTGTGTACATAGTAACCTGTGTACATAGTGTACCTGTGTACATAGTAACCTGTGTACATAGTAACCTGTGTACATAGTGTACCTGTGTACATAGTAACCTGTGTACATAGTAACCTGTGTACATAGTGTACCTGTGTGCATAGTAACCTGTGTACATAGTAACCTGTGTACATAGTGTACCTGTGTACATAGTAACCTGTGTACATAGTAACCTGTGTACATAGTGTACCTGTGTGCAGCCTCCTCTCTGTCTCTGCGGTGTTGTTCAGCTCTGATTTCTCTCAACTCCTGTTTGGCGGATCTCTGATCCTCCACACAGTCTTCAATCAGGTCTCTGCTGGACGCCAACGTCAACAACTTCCCCACCAGAGCCTGCAGGATCCTCAGCTTCTCCCCTGAACACGTCAATAACATATCAATAACTCATCAATATACTTCTGGAGCCTGCAGGATCTTCAGCTTCTCCCCTGAACTCAATCAATAACTGTAACGATATACTGACCTGGCAACAGGTCGTACACAGAAGTGCTCGTCAGCCTCTTCAGCAGCGCCGGCTCAGCCAATCGCAGTTCGACACACGGATCGTCCATCGGCGTGAACCCGCCCTGCTTCTGGTAGCGGAACTTGGCGTTGCCGTGGTAACAGTCGGCGCCGGACGCCAGGATGTGCAGCCGCAGGATCTCCGACAGCGTGCAGCTGTCCAGGTCCAGCTGCTTCAGACCGCAGCCCTGGTGCAGCGGAGACCACGAGGCCGCCAGCGAGGACACGGCACTGAGCGCCGAGTGGGTCGCATCACAGTCCTCATCCAGGGCCTCCGACAGGTCTGCAGAGACAGTGAGGTACACACGCTGAAGTACACAGGCAAGTACATTCTGAGCCCGGCCCCCTACGGAGGAAACTCATCTCCTTACCCTATCTCTAAGACTGAGTCCTACAGAGGAAACTCATCTCCTTACCCTATCTCTAAGGCTGAGCCCTAAGGAGGAAACTCATCTCCTTACCCTATCTCTAAGACTGAGTCCTACAGAGGAAACTCATCTCCTTACCCTATCTCTAAGGCTGAGCCCTACAGAGGAAACTCATCTCCTTACCCTATCTCTAAGGCTGAGCCCTACAGAGGAAACTCATCTCCTTAACCTATCTCTAAGGCTGAGCCCTACGGAGGAAACTCATCTCCTTACCCTATCTCTAAGGCTGAGCCCTACAGAGGAAACTCATCTCCTTACCCTATCTCTAAGACTGAGCCCTAAGGAGGAAACTCATCTCCTTACCCTATCTCTAAGGCTGAGCCCTACGGAGGAAACTCATCTCCTTACCCTATCTCTAAGGCTGAGTCCTACAGATGAAACTCATCTCCTTAACCTATCTCTAAGGCTGAGCCCTAAGGAGGAAACTCATCTCCTTACCCTATCTCTAAGGCTGAGCCCTACAGAGGAAACTCATCTCCTTACCCTATCTCTAAGACTGAGCCCTACAGAGGAAACTCATCTCCTTACCCTATCTCTAAGACTGAGTCCTAAGGAGGAAACTCATCTCCTTACCCTATCTCTAAGACTGAGTCCTACAGAGGAAACTCATCTCCTTACCCTATCTCTAAGGCTGAGTCCTACAGAGGAAACCCATCTCCTTACCCTATCTCTAAGGCTGAGTCCCCTAAGGCTGAGACCTAAGGAGGAAACTCATCTCCTTACCCTATCTCTAAGGCTGAGTCCTACAGAGGAAACTCATCTCCTTACCCTATCTCTAAGGCTGAGCCCTACAGAGGAAACTCATCTCCTTAACCTATCTCTAAGGCTGAGTCCTACAGAGGAAACTCATCTCCTTACCCTATCTCTAAGGCTGAGCCCTACGGAGGAAACTCATCTCCTTACCCTATCTCTAAGGCTGAGTCCTACAGAGGAAACTCATCTCCTTACCCTATCTCTAAGGTTGAGCCCTACAGAAGAAACTCATCTCCTTACCCTATCTCTAAGGCTGAGCCCTAAGGAGGAAACTCATCTCCTTACCCTATCTCTAAGGCTGAGTCCTAAGGAGGAAACTCATCTCCTTACCCTATCTCTAAGGCTGAGCCCTACAGAGGAAACTCATCTCCTTACCCTATCTCTAAGGCTGAGTCCTACAGAGGAAACTCATCTCCTTACCCTATCTCTAAGGCTGAGCCCTACAGAGGAAACTCATCTCCTTACCCTATCTCTAAGGCTGAGTCCTAAGGAGGAAACCCATCTCCTTACCCTATCTCTAAGGCTGAGTCCTAAGGAGGAAACCCATCTCCTTACCCTATCTCTAAGGCTGAGCCCTACAGAGGAAACTCATCTCCTTACCCTATCACTAAGGCTGAGCCCTACGGAGGAAACTCATCTCGTCCGATTGTATCCGTGACCTCGTTCTTTCCTGACCCAGAGTTCGTAACCTTAGGTGAGGGTCGTAGACCGACCAGTAAATTGAGAGCTTCTCCTTCCGGCTCAGCTCCTCTTCACCAAGACGGTCCGGTGCAGCGCCTGTTTTACTGCTCCGTCCCCACCTGGAGGGATCAATCCACCGGTTTCCGGCAGAGTACCATGGCCTCAGATTTTGAGTGCTGACTCTCATCCCCGCCGCTTCACGCTCGGCTGTAAACCGACCCAGTGAATGCTGGAGGTCCGAGGAGGCCAACGGGACCACATCATCTGCAAACAGCAGAGAGGTGATCCCGAGACCCCCGAACCTGACCTTCTCTACAGATATCCTGTCCATGAAGGTCACAAACAGGACCGGTGATAAAGGGCGGCCCTGGCGGAGGCCAACACCCACCGGGAACGTGTCTGACTTAATGCCGAGAATACGAACACAGCTCTTACTGCAGGCGTACAGAGACCGGATGGCCCGTTGCAACGAGTCCGGAACCCCATACTCCCGCAGCCCCCCCCCCACAAATACCCCGAGGGACCCGGTCAAAAGCCTTCTCCAAGTCCACTAAGCACATGTAGACCCCTCCGGTAGTCTTGTGTGGGTAAAGAGCTGGTCCACGGTTCTATTTTCTGTCATCTATTAGTACATTACTGGGATGTTCTTTTTGATTATTGCCGTGACGTCGTATCAGTATCAAGATATCTCAAACACTAGTGAGTGTGTGTCTGACCTTCAGCCTGCTCTTTCGCCACGTCCTCCTGCTCCTCGTCCAGAGCCTGAAAGATGGCCGACAGGAAGAAGAACAGCAACTCACATAGAGGACCCTCAGGATCAGAACCCACCAGAGCCTCTTCTAGAACCTCTGTGGAGAGAGACAACGTCCGTTAGGTTGGATGCACCGTCAGAGATTCTTTTAGAACCTAGAAATATAACTTCTTTAAAAACCCAAGGTGTAAGTGGGCTTGTACTGGTATGGATAATTGGGGTTCAATGTCTGGCCCAAGGACACATTGACCGGAGGAGCCAGAGATCGAACCGCCGATCTTCTCTACCTCTGATCCAAGGTCGCCCTCATGGAACCTACATAATCTCTTTTTACCATTTGAATCCACTTACCTGAAAGTTACAGTAACCATCTGAACCTTGCTAGAACCAGCAGGACCTCTAGAACATTTGTTAGAATCCACTTGATACAGCAACACAGGACCACAGTGAACCCTCTAAGGACCCTGGTCTAGTTGAGAATAAGTGTGTCCTAACCCAGAGAGACGCCGTCGGGGAACTCGTCCTTCAGGGCAAAGACCTCGCCGAAGGCCCGCAGGAACTCCAGAACCATCAGAGCTTCACCAAAGAGATGGGCTGGAAGACGAGTCCTCACTGGAACCGGACTGGGCAACTCCTGGAAGAACCAACACACATAAACACAAATCCTGGTTCAGAAGAGAATATTCTGGTCACGTGCATCTTAAATGAACCTTTATTTCTCTAGAGCAGACAGAAGGAAACACAGTTCTGTGGTGCGTTCACTGACCTTCAGGTCTTCACAGTCCATGTCTTCTCTGGGTTTATTCCATAGTTTCAGTCGCTCAGCGTATTTCTTCTTCTCCTCCTTCAGCTTCTCTCGTTCCTGCAAATCAGTTCTCTAAATATTGTATCTATAATAACAATCTTTATTATTAATAATCTTTATTATAACTCTAAAACGCACCCTGTCCTTCTCCAGCTTACTGCGCTCCTTCTCCTCCCTCCTCCTCTGTTTCTCCTCCTCAAACCTCCTCCTCTGCTCCTCCCGCTCCCTCCTCTTGGTCTCCAGCACATCCTCCTTCTTCTTCAGCCGAGTTCGGTCCTGAACTGCAGCTGCCATGTCCTCCTTCTGCTGCAGCAGCTTCAACTTCTCCTCCGCCGCCGCTTTCATCCACGATGAGCTTGCCTGAGAACACATCACACCCTTCTATCACGTACCCTTATAAAAAAATATATATAGCTGTCACATTAAAGTGATGAGATATATGAATCTCCACTCTCACCTGAGCAGGTGAGCCACGCCCTCCACCTTTAGAGTGGAGGCTGAAGGGGAAGAGGGGAGGTTCATCAGGGAAGAACTGAGAGAGGGTTTGTTCAGAGAGCCGGTACTTCACCACTGTGGAGGGCTGAGAGACAGGAAGTGACATCAACTAACAGGACGCGATCGACACAGGAAGTGATCATCGACACCCAGGAAATGACCATAGACATTGCAGATTCAGAGTTTCAATCCAAAATATGAATCGACTAATAAACTTCTGAAATCATTAATATGATTATTAATGTATTCTCTCTACTCATCCATACTTATTTCTCTTTGTGCTGCTGCAACACAAAACTGAATCATTCCACTGATGATGAAGTTTGTTGTCATGTGTATAGTCATAGCCATGTGTATAGTCATGTGTATAGTCATGTGTATAGTCATGTGTATAGCCATGTGTATAGTCATGTGTATAGCCATGTGTATAGTCATGTGTATAGTCATGTGTATAGCCATGTGTATAGCCATGTGTATAGTCATAGTCATGTGTATAGTCATGTGTATAGCCATGTGTATAGTCATGTGTATAGTCATGTGTATAGCCATGTGTATAGTCATGTGTATAGTCATGTGTATAGCCATGTGTATAGTCATGTGTATAGCCATGTGTATAGTCATGTGTATAGCCATGTGTATAGCCATGTGTATAGTCATAGTCATGTGTATAGTCATAGTCATGTGTATAGTCATGTGTATAGCCATGTGTATAGCCATGTGTATAGTCATAGTCATGTGTATAGTCATAGTCATGTGTATAGTCATGTGTATAGCCATGTGTATAGCCATGTGTATAGTCATGTGTATAGTCATGTGTATAGTCATGTGTATAGTCATGTGTATAGTCATGTGTATAGTCATGTGTATAGTCATGTGTATAGTCATAGTCATGTGTATAGTCATGTGTATAGTCATGTGTATAGCCATGTGTATAGCCATGTGTATAGCCATGTGTATAGCCATGTGTATAGTCATGTGTATAGTCATGTGTATAGTCATGTGTATAGTCATAGTCATGTGTATAGTCATGTGTATAGTCATGTGTATAGCCATGTGTATAGTCATGTGTATAGTCATGTGTATAGTCATGTGTATAGTCATGTGTATAGTCATGTGTATAGTCATGTGTATAGTCATGTGTATAGTCATAGTCATGTGTATAGTCATGTGTATAGTCATGTGTATAGTCATGTGTATAGTCATGTGTATAGTCATAGTCATGTGTATAGTCATGTGTATAGTCATGTGTATAGCCATGTGTATAGTCATGTGTATAGTCATGTGTATAGTCATGTGTATAGTCATAGTCATGTGTATAGTCATGTGTATAGTCATGTGTATAGTCATGTGTATAGTCATGTGTATAGTCATGTGTATAGTCATGTGTATAGTCATAGTCATGTGTATAGTCATGTGTATAGTCATGTGTATAGTCATGTGTATAGTCATAGTCATGTGTATAGTCATGTGTATAGTCATGTGTATAGTCATGTGTATAGCCATGTGTATAGTCATGTGTATAGCCATGTGTATAGTCATGTGTATAGTCATGTGTATAGTCATGTGTATAGTCATGTGTATAGTCATGTGTATAGTCATGTGTATAGTCATGTGTATAGTCATAGTCATGTGTATAGTCATAGTCATGTGTATAGTCATGTGTATAGTCATGTGTATAGTCATGTGTATAGTCATAGTCATGTGTATAGTCATAGTCATGTGTATAGTCATGTGTATAGTCATGTGTATAGTCATAGTCATGTGTATAGTCATGTGTATAGTCATGTGTATAGTCATAGTCATGTGTATAGTCATGTGTATAGTCATGTGTATAGTCATGTGTATAGTCATGTGTATAGTCATGTGTATAGTCATAGTCATGTGTATAGTCATGTGTATAGTCATGTGTATAGTCATAGTCATGTGTATAGTCATGTGTATAGTCATAGTCATGTGTATAGTCATGTGTATAGTCATGTGTATAGTCATAGTCATGTGTATAGTCATGTGTATAGTCATGTGTATAGTCATGTGTATAGCCATGTGTATAGCCATGTGTATAGTCATGTGTATAGCCATGTGTATAGTCATGTGTATAGTCATGTGTATAGTCATGTGTATAGTCATAGTCATGTGTATAGTCATGTGTATAGCCATGTGTATAGTCATGTGTATAGTCATGTGTATAGTCATGTGTATAGTCATGTGTATAGCCATGTGTATAGGCATGTGTATAGTCATGTGTATAGTCATGTGTATAGTCATAGTCATGTGTATAGTCATGTGTATAGTCATGTGTATAGTCATGTGTATAGTCATGTGTATAGTCATGTGTATAGCCATGTGTATAGTCATGTGTATAGCCATGTGTATAGTCATGTGTATAGTCATGTGTATAGTCATGTGTATAGTCATGTGTATAGTCATGTGTATAGCCATGTGTATAGTCATGTGTATAGTCATGTGTATAGTCATAGTCATGTGTATAGTCATAGTCATGTGTATAGTCATGTGTATAGTCATGTGTATAGTCATGTGTATAGCCATGTGTATAGTCATGTGTATAGTCATGTGTATAGTCATAGTCATGTGTATAGTCATAGTCATGTGTATAGTCATGTGTATAGTCATAGTCATGTGTATAGTCATGTGTATAGTCATGTGTATAGTCATAGTCATGTGTATAGTCATGTGTATAGTCATGTGTATAGTCATGTGTATAGTCATGTGTATAGCCATGTGTATAGCCATGTGTATAGCCATGTGTATAGCCATGTGTATAGCCATGTGTATAGTCATGTGTATAGTCATGTGTATAGTCATGTGTATAGTCATGTGTATAGCCATGTGTATAGTCATGTGTATAGGCATGTGTATAGTCATGTGTATAGTCATGTGTATAGTCATAGTCATGTGTATAGTCATGTGTATAGTCATGTGTATAGTCATGTGTATAGTCATGTGTATAGTCATGTGTATAGGCATGTGTATAGTCATGTGTATAGTCATGTGTATAGTCATGTGTATAGTCATAGTCATGTGTATAGTCATGTGTATAGCCATGTGTATAGTCATGTGTATAGCCATGTGTATAGTCATGTGTATAGTCATGTGTATAGTCATGTGTATAGTCATGTGTATAGGCATGTGTATAGTCATGTGTATAGTCATGTGTATAGTCATGTGTATAGTCATAGTCATGTGTATAGTCATGTGTATAGCCATGTGTATAGTCATGTGTATAGTCATGTGTATAGTCATGTGTATAGTCATGTGTATAGTCATGTGTATAGTCATGTGTATAGTCATAGTCATGTGTATAGTCATGTGTATAGCCATGTGTATAGTCATGTGTATAGCCATGTGTATAGTCATGTGTATAGGCATGTGTATAGTCATGTGTATAGTCATGTGTATAGTCATGTGTATAGTCATGTGTATAGTCATGTGTATAGTCATAGTCATGTGTATAGTCATGTGTATAGTCATGTGTATAGTCATGTGTATAGTCATGTGTATAGCCATGTGTATAGCCATGTGTATAGCCATGTGTATAGTCATGTGTATAGTCATGTGTATAGCCATGTGTATAGCCATGTGTATAGCCATGTGTATAGTCATGTGTATAGTCATGTGTATAGTCATGTGTATAGTCATGTGTATAGTCATGTGTATAGTCATAGTCATGTGTATAGTCATGTGTATAGCCATGTGTATAGTCATGTGTATAGTCATGTGTATAGTCATGTGTATAGCCATGTGTATAGTCATGTGTATAGGCATGTGTATAGTCATGTGTATAGTCATGTGTATAGTCATAGTCATGTGTATAGTCATGTGTATAGTCATGTGTATAGTCATGTGTATAGTCATGTGTATAGCCATGTGTATAGTCATGTGTATAGCCATGTGTATAGTCATGTGTATAGCCATGTGTATAGTCATGTGTATAGCCATGTGTATAGCCATGTGTATAGTCATAGTCATGTGTATAGTCATAGTCATGTGTATAGTCATGTGTATAGCCATGTGTATAGCCATGTGTATAGTCATGTGTATAGTCATGTGTATAGTCATGTGTATAGTCATAGTCATGTGTATAGTCATGTGTATAGTCATAGTCATGTGTATAGTCATGTGTATAGTCATGTGTATAGCCATGTGTATAGTCATGTGTATAGCCATGTGTATAGCCATGTGTATAGTCATGTGTATAGTCATGTGTATAGTCATGTGTATAGTCATAGTCATGTGTATAGTCATGTGTATAGTCATGTGTATAGCCATGTGTATAGTCATGTGTATAGTCATGTGTATAGTCATGTGTATAGTCATGTGTATAGTCATGTGTATAGTCATAGTCATGTGTATAGTCATGTGTATAGTCATGTGTATAGTCATGTGTATAGTCATGTGTATAGTCATGTGTATAGCCATGTGTATAGCCATGTGTATAGTCATGTGTATAGTCATGTGTATAGCCATGTGTATAGTCATAGTCATGTGTATAGTCATAGTCATGTGTATAGTCATAGTCATGTGTATAGTCATAGTCATGTGTATAGTCATGTGTATAGTCATGTGTATAGTCATAGTCATGTGTATAGTCATAGTCATGTGTATAGTCATGTGTATAGTCATGTGTATAGTCATGTGTATAGTCATGTGTATAGCCATGTGTATAGTCATGTGTATAGTCATGTGTATAGTCATGTGTATAGTCATGTGTATAGTCATAGTCATGTGTATAGTCATGTGTATAGTCATGTGTATAGTCATAGTCATGTGTATAGTCATGTGTATAGTCATGTGTATAGTCATAGTCATGTGTATAGTCATAGTCATGTGTATAGTCATAGTCATGTGTATAGTCATAGTCATGTGTATAGTCATGTGTATAGTCATGTGTATAGTCATAGTCATGTGTATAGTCATAGTCATGTGTATAGTCATGTGTATAGTCATGTGTATAGTCATGTGTATAGTCATGTGTATAGCCATGTGTATAGTCATGTGTATAGGCATGTGTATAGTCATGTGTATAGTCATGTGTATAGTCATAGTCATGTGTATAGTCATAGTCATGTGTATAGTCATGTGTATAGTCATGTGTATAGTCATGTGTATAGTCATGTGTATAGTCATGTGTATAGTCATGTGTATAGCCATGTGTATAGCCATGTGTATAGCCATGTGTATAGCCATGTGTATAGCCATGTGTATAGTCATGTGTATAGTCATGTGTATAGTCATAGTCATGTGTATAGTCATGTGTATAGCCATGTGTATAGTCATGTGTATAGCCATGTGTATAGTCATGTGTATAGTCATGTGTATAGTCATGTGTATAGCCATGTGTATAGCCATGTGTATAGTCATGTGTATAGTCATGTGTATAGTCATGTGTATAGCCATGTGTATAGCCATGTGTATAGTCATGTGTATAGTCATGTGTATAGTCATAGTCATGTGTATAGTCATGTGTATAGTCATGTGTATAGTCATGTGTATAGTCATGTGTATAGTCATGTGTATAGCCATGTGTATAGCCATGTGTATAGTCATGTGTATAGTCATGTGTATAGTCATAGTCATGTGTATAGTCATGTGTATAGTCATAGTCATGTGTATAGTCATGTGTATAGTCATGTGTATAGTCATGTGTATAGTCATGTGTATAGCCATGTGTATAGTCATGTGTATAGTCATGTGTATAGTCATGTGTATAGTCATAGTCATGTGTATAGTCATGTGTATAGCCATGTGTATAGCCATGTGTATAGTCATGTGTATAGCCATGTGTATAGTCATGTGTATAGTCATGTGTATAGTCATGTGTATAGTCATGTGTATAGTCATGTGTATAGCCATGTGTATAGTCATGTGTATAGTCATGTGTATAGTCATGTGTATAGCCATGTGTATAGCCATGTGTATAGTCATGTGTATAGTCATGTGTATAGTCATGTGTATAGTCATGTGTATAGCCATGTGTATAGTCATGTGTATAGTCATGTGTATAGTCATGTGTATAGTCATAGTCATGTGTATAGTCATAGTCATGTGTATAGCCATGTGTATAGTCATGTGTATAGTCATGTGTATAGTCATGTGTATAGTCATGTGTATAGTCATGTGTATAGTCATGTGTATAGTCATGTGTATAGCCATGTGTATAGTCATGTGTATAGTCATGTGTATAGCCATGTGTATAGCCATGTGTATAGTCATAGTCATGTGTATAGTCATGTGTATAGCCATGTGTATAGTCATGTGTATAGTCATGTGTATAGTCATGTGTATAGTCATGTGTATAGTCATGTGTATAGTCATGTGTATAGTCATGTGTATAGTCATAGTCATGTGTATAGTCATGTGTATAGTCATGTGTATAGTCATGTGTATAGTCATAGTCATGTGTATAGTCATGTGTATAGTCATGTGTATAGCCATGTGTATAGCCATGTGTATAGTCATGTGTATAGGCATGTGTATAGTCATGTGTATAGTCATGTGTATAGTCATAGTCATGTGTATAGTCATAGTCATGTGTATAGTCATGTGTATAGTCATGTGTATAGTCATGTGTATAGTCATGTGTATAGCCATGTGTATAGTCATGTGTATAGCCATGTGTATAGCCATGTGTATAGCCATGTGTATAGCCATGTGTATAGCCATGTGTATAGTCATGTGTATAGTCATGTGTATAGTCATGTGTATAGTCATGTGTATAGTCATAGTCATGTGTATAGTCATGTGTATAGTCATGTGTATAGTCATGTGTATAGTCATGTGTATAGTCATGTGTATAGTCATGTGTATAGCCATGTGTATAGTCATGTGTATAGGCATGTGTATAGTCATGTGTATAGTCATGTGTATAGTCATAGTCATGTGTATAGTCATAGTCATGTGTATAGTCATGTGTATAGTCATGTGTATAGTCATGTGTATAGTCATGTGTATAGTCATGTGTATAGCCATGTGTATAGCCATGTGTATAGCCATGTGTATAGCCATGTGTATAGTCATGTGTATAGTCATGTGTATAGTCATGTGTATAGTCATAGTCATGTGTATAGTCATGTGTATAGCCATGTGTATAGTCATGTGTATAGTCATGTGTATAGTCATGTGTATAGTCATGTGTATAGTCATGTGTATAGCCATGTGTATAGTCATGTGTATAGCCATGTGTATAGCCATGTGTATAGTCATGTGTATAGTCATGTGTATAGCCATGTGTATAGTCATGTGTATAGTCATGTGTATAGTCATGTGTATAGTCATAGTCATGTGTATAGTCATAGTCATGTGTATAGTCATGTGTATAGTCATGTGTATAGTCATGTGTATAGCCATGTGTATAGTCAGTCATGTGTATAGTCATGTGTATAGTCATGTGTATAGTCATAGTCATGTGTATAGTCATGTGTATAGCCATGTGTATAGTCATGTGTATAGTCATGTGTATAGTCATGTGTATAGCCATGTGTATAGCCATGTGTATAGTCATGTGTATAGTCATGTGTATAGCCATGTGTATAGCCATGTGTATAGTCATGTGTATAGTCATGTGTATAGTCATGTGTATAGTCATAGTCATGTGTATAGTCATAGTCATGTGTATAGTCATGTGTATAGTCATGTGTATAGTCATGTGTATAGTCATGTGTATAGCCATGTGTATAGCCATGTGTATAGTCATGTGTATAGTCATGTGTATAGTCAGTCATGTGTATAGTCATGTGTATAGTCATGTGTATAGTCATAGTCATGTGTATAGTCATGTGTATAGCCATGTGTATAGTCATGTGTATAGTCATGTGTATAGCCATGTGTATAGTCATGTGTATAGTCATGTGTATAGTCATGTGTATAGTCATGTGTATAGTCATAGTCATGTGTATAGTCATGTGTATAGCCATGTGTATAGTCATGTGTATAGCCATGTGTATAGTCATGTGTATAGTCATGTGTATAGTCATGTGTATAGTCATGTGTATAGTCATGTGTATAGCCATGTGTATAGCCATGTGTATAGTCATGTGTATAGTCATGTGTATAGTCATGTGTATAGCCATGTGTATAGCCATGTGTATAGTCATGTGTATAGTCATGTGTATAGTCATGTGTATAGTCATGTGTATAGTCATGTGTATAGTCATAGTCATGTGTATAGTCATAGTCATGTGTATAGCCATGTGTATAGCCATGTGTATAGTCATGTGTATAGTCATGTGTATAGTCATGTGTATAGTCATGTGTATAGTCATGTGTATAGCCATGTGTATAGTCATGTGTATAGTCATGTGTATAGCCATGTGTATAGCCATGTGTATAGTCATAGTCATGTGTATAGCCATGTGTATAGCCATGTGTATAGTCATGTGTATAGGCATGTGTATAGTCATGTGTATAGTCATGTGTATAGTCATGTGTATAGTCATAGTCATGTGTATAGTCATGTGTATAGTCATGTGTATAGTCATGTGTATAGTCATGTGTATAGTCATGTGTATAGTCATGTGTATAGTCATGTGTATAGTCATGTGTATAGCCATGTGTATAGTCATGTGTATAGTCATGTGTATAGTCATGTGTATAGTCATGTGTATAGTCATAGTCATGTGTATAGTCATGTGTATAGTCATGTGTATAGTCATGTGTATAGTCATAGTCATGTGTATAGTCATGTGTATAGTCATGTGTATAGTCATGTGTATAGCCATGTGTATAGCCATGTGTATAGTCATGTGTATAGGCATGTGTATAGTCATGTGTATAGTCATGTGTATAGTCATAGTCATGTGTATAGTCATAGTCATGTGTATAGTCATGTGTATAGTCATGTGTATAGCCATGTGTATAGTCATGTGTATAGTCATGTGTATAGCCATGTGTATAGTCATGTGTATAGTCATGTGTATAGTCATGTGTATAGTCATGTGTATAGTCATGTGTATAGTCATGTGTATAGTCATGTGTATAGTCATGTGTATAGTCATGTGTATAGCCATGTGTATAGTCATGTGTATAGCCATGTGTATAGTCATGTGTATAGTCATGTGTATAGTCATAGTCATGTGTATAGTCATGTGTATAGTCATGTGTATAGTCATAGTCATGTGTATAGTCATGTGTATAGTCATGTGTATAGTCATAGTCATGTGTATAGCCATGTGTATAGTCATGTGTATAGTCATGTGTATAGTCATGTGTATAGTCATAGTCATGTGTATAGTCATAGTCATGTGTATAGTCATGTGTATAGTCATGTGTATAGTCATGTGTATAGTCATGTGTATAGCCATGTGTATAGTCATGTGTATAGTCATGTGTATAGTCATAGTCATGTGTATAGTCATGTGTATAGCCATGTGTATAGTCATGTGTATAGTCATGTGTATAGCCATGTGTATAGTCATGTGTATAGTCATGTGTATAGTCATGTGTATAGTCATGTGTATAGTCATAGTCATGTGTATAGTCATGTGTATAGTCATGTGTATAGCCATGTGTATAGTCATGTGTATAGTCATGTGTATAGCCATGTGTATAGCCATGTGTATAGCCATGTGTATAGTCATGTGTATAGTCATGTGTATAGCCATGTGTATAGTCATGTGTATAGCCATGTGTATAGTCATGTGTATAGTCATGTGTATAGTCATAGTCATGTGTATAGTCATGTGTATAGTCATGTGTATAGTCATGTGTATAGCCATGTGTATAGTCATGTGTATAGTCATGTGTATAGTCATGTGTATAGTCATGTGTATAGCCATGTGTATAGTCATGTGTATAGTCATGTGTATAGTCATGTGTATAGTCATGTGTATAGTCATGTGTATAGTCATGTGTATAGTCATGTGTATAGTCATGTGTATAGCCATGTGTATAGTCATGTGTATAGTCATAGTCATGTGTATAGTCATAGTCATGTGTATAGTCATAGTCATGTGTATAGTCATAGTCATGTGTATAGTCATAGTCATGTGTATAGTCATAGTCATGTGTATAGTCATAGTCATGTGTATAGTCATGTGTATAGTCATGTGTATAGTCATGTGTATAGCCATGTGTATAGTCATGTGTATAGTCATGTGTATAGTCATGTGTATAGTCATGTGTATAGTCATGTGTATAGTCATGTGTATAGTCATAGTCATGTGTATAGTCATAGTCATGTGTATAGTCATGTGTATAGCCATGTGTATAGTCATGTGTATAGTCATAGTCATGTGTATAGTCATGTGTATAGCCATGTGTATAGCCATGAGCGGTGTTGTTCTCACCTTGAGTACGATGGTCCCATTCTGAGGTTCACAGTGTTGCTTGAACAGCAGCTTCAGTCTCTCTTTGGACACGCTGGTCTTTCTACGACTGAACAAACATCAGCACAGCGAGTTACCCTTGAGACATCTTACTCTGCTTCATATTATGAAACCAGTGCTCATGCTCACAGTGGAGAACGACACATTCATTGTTGTGTTTTTATCATACAACGTTCTGTTACAACTGATCCTCGTCACTCTTTAGTTCACAGGAAGTGGTGTAACGTGGCGCCGGTGTGTTTCATATGAGTGAGCTCTGTGCTACACTAAAAGATAAGCAGTCATATGATGACTTGTGTGCTCTGATTAATTTGTCATGCAGTTAAAAAAAAAGCAGTGCTGTTTTAATGAAAACGTCACCCTGTTGATGGATCTGCTTTCATAATCTATTAAAGAATGCTCAAGAGAAGATGGAGTCAAGTGGATTCAACGTTGCGATGATGTCACCTCCTCACCTGATCTGATTGGCTTTCACAGTGAACGGCTCGGTGTGTTCGGCCTTTATCGCCCTCACTGTGTATTTAAACACTGATGGACTCAGAGGCTTTTTCTTCTTCCTGCTGACACACACACACACACACACACACACACACACGTTTAAGTCAGCTGACAGTCTGCAGGGTTTGACTCCATAAGAACCAGATGACCTACTGACCCGTTGACCTGTGCTGTGGGATTCTGGAAGGCTTTGCCCTCCTCGTCGCTGTCACTGATGACGATGGTGTCATGGTCGGCTGGTTTGGGGCGGCCGTTAGCGCTGGAGTGAGAAGAGTGAACCTGCAGGATCTCACACACATGTCTGACACACACAATTTGTATTAACGTCATCGTCGACAAAGGAAACAAACTCCTGCAGTCGAGTCATGTTGACACCCCCCCCCGTACCTGGCGGCGTTGACGTCCACCGTCTCCCCGGGGAAGAAGCGGTCTTTGGCGAAGTTATAGACGTCCTCGCAGAGCTCCGTCAGCCGGCAGCGGCGGCTCAGAGCGGCCAGGTGGAGCAGCGGAACCAGCAGCGCAGGGGAGAAGCTCTGCAGACTCAGCCGGGCCCGCCGCTCACTCTCCATCGCCTCCAGGTAAGTGAGGCCGGCCCGGCCCGTGAGAGCGCAGCTCCATACCAGGCTGTTACACAGGATGGTCCGCTCGAAGAACTCGCTGAGGACACAGAGAACCAGAGTGAGACCTCAGCAGAGCACCGACCAATACCCGGTCAATACCCCATCGGAACCCGACCAATATACCATCAATACACAATCAATCAAGGATCAGTACCCGATCAATCAGCTCAAAACCTGACTGTACTTTGCGGTCTCTCTGACAGGTGAGTCCAGGTCTGAACAGCCCTCAGGTCGGACCTCAAGACGTCAGAACCAGGTGGATCTGCTTCAGACCAGGACCTCCTTACAGTGTGAGATGGTCTGAGACCAGCTGAAGAA
The DNA here is from genome assembly GCF_009769545.1 of Cyclopterus lumpus. NCBI lineage: Eukaryota > Metazoa > Chordata > Actinopteri > Perciformes > Cyclopteridae > Cyclopterus > Cyclopterus lumpus. Next base: position 23,423,663 of record NC_046987.1, read on the forward strand.
GCTCTGCTGTCTCAGCTTGTGTTGATCTGGATGTGAATGCAGCTCACCTGTCAAGACCAGGTGTGTCTCACTCAGCTAACGGCTAGCCTGTTAGCTAGCTAACTTCAGCTAGCATTACACCTGTCCCCCAGAACCAGCAGCTACCTGTGAGACACGTCCCCGGCTCTGGGCGGAGACACTGACCAGCCGAGACCACTTTTACTAGTGATCTGGAAGTGAGCCCTTAAACAGACTCACTCGTAGCTCCTGAAGATCTCGTGGGTGATCTTGCAGAGGAAGACCTCCTCGTCGGGACGCAGGTCCCCGGGAGGTCTCTGCCGGGTGAAGGCTCTCCTGTGCAGAAGCGGCATCTCGCGGCTCTTTGGGGAGAAGAAGGGGAAACAGGGACACCGGGTCACAAAGAACCGAACTGGAGACCCGGGCTGTGGATAAACGGACCCAAAGCTCGTCCTCACGGGAGAACCGGAGCCCTGAGCGGGAAGAACCGGAGGGGAAGCCGCGCTGGTCTTTTGTTAGCCGGCCCGCATGGAGCTGCTCCCGGACCCTCACCGGCTCTCAGGGGTCACCAAGGGAACCCGGCTCCGGAGGACTTCACCGAGCAGGGGCTCGGAAGGACGAGCTGCGGCCCGAAACCACCGAGAAGAAGGAAAAGTAGTTGTGGGAGACGAAGAAGAAGAAGAAGAAGTTCCAGGATGAAGCCGAAAGCTGCTCAACTGGCGTCTTGTTGACCAAGTTTGTATCCCCTTCACGGACCCTCGCGAAGCTGGGATATCTCAGAGCTCCGCTGTTCCGTTAAAAAGTCAGTCTCCAGTTCCTCTCCCCCTTCTTTTTCTTTTTCTTCTTTAGTGTTTCATGACGTCAGCTCTCCTGATTTACACGAATCAATCAAGACGAGTTCCATTTAATTAATAAATATGTTGAGCTCATCATGTTGGAAATAGATCAAATATAATTTACTTTGACTATTTAGAAGGTTTCACATGTTTAGTTTGATCCAAATATTAGAAACACGGTTTGTTTCTATTTAGAGACGAAATATATACAATTACAAATATACATATATTAATAATATATATTCACTGGTTCAGTAATTGATTCTGAAACAAAAGAGAAAACAAACATGTTGCTCCGTGTGTCCGAGCGTTGGTGTGTTACCTGAACGCAGCTCACTGAATTAGTATGTGGGCGAGGCTTTACTCACCTCCTCGGCGTCGATTGGTCGGCCGTCCCGCCGCTCGTTCACTACCAGCCAATAGTTGTCTCGGAAATGGTCCCGGGGACGTCGGAGGAGCGCGCGGCAGGAAGCGGTGGCGTGATGACGTAGCGTGAATGACAGCAGGAGGTGTTGCGTCATCAGAGACTTCCACACACACGGTTCATTTTTTTTTATTTAGAAAAAATGCACAAACAATCTTTTCAGTCTCATTTCAGATTTACTTTATTAATATTATTATTATTATTAATAATATCCATCCATCCATTTTCAATACCGCTTATCCTCTTATTAATAATAATCATAATGATAATAATCAAATCAAATACAGAGATGTTCGGAATAAAACTAAAATTACCAAATAAATAAATGTCAAATGATTGACTTCCTGTTTCCAACACAGACACCAGATGGAACTAAGAACTGAGTTTCAACGAAACTACACAAATTAATGTTTTATTTCATCTTTAATCAGAAAAATACTTATATTTTATCATTTCATGGCAGACTTTACTGGGGAACTTCTCACAGAACTGCCTTTTCATCCATAAAATCAGCAACAATCTAACTATCTTAAACCATCCTAACTACTATATTCACCTGTATTAAACCATCTTAACGTAACTATCTTAAGCTATCTTAACTTAACTATCTTACCTATCTTTATCTATCTTAAACTTAACTATGTTTACCATCTTAACCTTAACTATTTTAACTATCTTTAACTTATCTTAACTATCTTCCTCTCTGGAGCTTCACTTTAGTCTGGTCTTTCCCTTCAAAGCATAAACTGAACGGCGGACATTAGCCAGTCTTGACCGGTGTGGACCAGCAAGGACCAGTGTGGACCAGTCTTGACCGGTGTGGACCAGTCTTGACCGGTGTGGACCAGCAAGGACCAGTGTGGACCAGCAAGGACCAGTGTGGATGGGTCTACAGCCAGTAGGTTCAGACAGTGTCTCCCTGTGGTGCTTAGAGGACCAGGTCCTCAAGGATTAGCATTAGTTTAGATAGAGAGGAGCAGCAGCCAATCAGAGCCGAGTATACCAGCAGGTTCAGACATCTGGTCCGGATCAGATGACCCTGTACAGGTGGATCTGTCTCAGAGCGTCCGGGTCCGTGTCCCTGCCCAGGTACACGTCGTAGTCCACAGGAAGTTCCTCCACCCAGCCGGGCTGCAGAGGTTCCTGCTGCACACAAACAGGAAGTAGTCAGCTTCTGAAGCTCTGACATCACACCTAACCTCCCAGTCTTCACAACTGGTGATGTCATCACATTTTTTTTTTTTTTAAAACCTTTACATTATCACGCCTGACATGACCTCACTGACTGCCGGAGGAGGGGCGGAGCTTCATGGAGCAGGTGACACTCGCCCCTCCCCTCACGTCCTTTATGAACCCTCTCCGTCAGTCAGCACTTAATGCAGACTTTGCCCAATGGAATTACCCACAATTCATAGCAATGTGACATTAAACACGCAGTTACCAATAGAAGGTAAACAATGAGGACGACACGTGTTCAGCCCGATAAAATACATTTACACAACATTAAGGACAAAATTAAATCAGATTATATATTTATAGATTATTATTCTATTTTAAACAGGTTTATTCAACAAATGTCATTATTGAAGCCGTTTTGCTGAAAACGAGTAAAGAGATTATTTCATCTCGTTAGGAAAGAGCCTGAAGAACTTAAATCAGGGAGTACAAAGTATAAAATAAATACACACAATTGTACACAATATTGTTTTATGTAACGTGTTCATTAACATGAACACATTAATGGTAACATGAACACATTTATGTAACGTTAACATGAACACATTAATGTAACGTTAACATGAACACATTAATGTAACGTTAACATGAACACATTTATGTAACATTAACATGAACACATGTATGTAACGTTAACATGAACACATTAATGTAACGTTAACATGAACACATGTATGTAACATTAACATGAACACATTAATGTAACGTTAACATGAACACATTTATGTAACGTTAACATGAACACATTTATGTAACATTAACATGAACACATTAATGTAACGTTAACATGAACACATGTATGTAACGTTAACATGAACACATTAATGTAACGTTAACATGAACACATGTATGTAACGTTAACATGAACACATTAATGTAACGTTAACATGAACACATTAATGTAACGTTAACATGAACACATTAATGTAACGTTAACATGAACACATGTATGTAACGTTAACATGAACACATTAATGTAACGTTAACATGAACACATTTATGTAACATTAACATGAACACATTTATGTAACGTTAACATGAACACATTAATGTAACGTTAACATGAACACATTAATGTAACGTTAACATGAACACATTAATGTAACGTTAACATGAACACATTTATGTAACATGAACATGAACACATTTATGTAACATTAACATGAACACATTAATGTAACGTTAACATAAACACATTTATGTAACGTTAACATGAACACATGTATGTAACGTTAACATGAACACATTAATGTAACGTTAACATGAACACATTTATGTAACGTTAACATGAACACATGTATGTAACGTTAACATTAACACATTTATGTAACATGAACATGAACACATGTATGTAACGTTAACATGAACACATTAATGTAACGTTAACATGAACACATGTATGTAACGTTAACATGAACACATGTATGTAACGTTAATATGAACACATGTATGTAACGTTAACATGAACACATTAATGTAACGTTAACATGAACACATGTATGTAACGTTAACATGAACACATTAATGTAACGTTAACATGAACACATGTATGTAACGTTAACATGAACACATTAATGTAACGTTAACATGAACACATTAATGTAACGTTAACATGAACACATTAATGTAACGTTAACATGAACACATTAATGTAACGTTAACATGAACACATTAATGTAACGTTAACATGAACACATTTATGTAACGTTAACATGAACACATGTATGTAAGGTTAACATGAACACATTAATGTAACGTTAACATGAACACATTTATGTAACGTTAACATGAACACATGTATGTAACGTTAACATGAACACATTAATGTAACGTTAACATGAACACATTAATGTAACGTTAATATGAACACATTAATGTAACGTTAATATGAACACATGTATGTAACGTTAACATGAACACATTTATGTAACGTTAACATGAACACATTAATGTAACGTTAATATGAACACATGTATGTAACGTTAACATGAACACATTAATGTAACGTTAACATGAACACATTTATGTAACGTTAACATGAACACATGTATGTAAGGTTAACATGAACACATTAATGTAACGTTAACATGAACACATTTATGTAACGTTAACATGAACACATGTATGTAACGTTAACATTAACACATTTATGTAACATGAACATGAACACATTAATGTAACGTTAACATGAACACATGTATGTAACGTTAACATGAACACATTTATGTAACGTTAACATGAACACATTAATGTAACGTTAACATGAACACATTAATGTAACGTTAACATGAACACATTAATGTAACGTTAATATGAACACATGTATGTAACGTTAACATGAACACATTAATGTAACGTTAACATGAACACATTAATGTAACGTTAACATGAACACATTAATGTAACGTTAACATGAACACATGTATGTAACGTTAACATGAACACATTAATGTAACGTTAACATGAACACATTAATGTAACGTTAACATGAACACATGTATGTAACGTTAACATGAACACATTTATGTAACGTTAACATGAACACATTAATGTAACGTTAACATGAACACATTAATGTAACATTAACATGAACACATTAATGTAACGTTAACATGAACACATTAATGTAACGTTAACATGAACACATTAATGTAACGTTAACATGAACACATGTATGTAACGTTAACATGAACACATTAATGTAACGTTAACATGAACACATTTATGTAACGTTAACATGAACACATTAATGTAACGTTAACATGAACACATTAATGTAACGTTAACATGAACACATGTATGTAACGTTAACATGAACACATTTATGTAACGTTAACATGAACACATTTATGTAACGTTAACATGAACACATTAATGTAACGTTAACATGAACACATGTATGTAACGTTAACATGAACACATTTATGTAACGTTAACATGAACACATTAATGTAACGTTAACATGAACACATTAATGTAACATTAACATGAACACATTAATGTAACGTTAACATGAACACATTTATGTAACGTTAACATGAACACATTTATGTAACGTTAACATGAACACATTAATGTAACGTTAATATGAACACATTAATGTAACGTTAACATGAACACATTAATGTAACGTTAATATGAACACATTTATGTAACGTTAACATGAACACATTTATGTAACGTTAACATGAACACATTTATGTAACGTTAACATGAACACATGTATGTAACGTTAACATGAACACATTAATGTAACGTTAACATGAACACATGTATGTAACGTTAACATGAACACATGTATGTAACGTTAACATTAACACATTTATGTAACATGAACATGAACACATTAATGTAACGTTAACATGAACACATGTATGTAACGTTAACATGAACACATGTATGTAACGTTAACATGAACACATTAATGTAACGTTAACATGAACACATTAATGTAACGTTAACATGAACACATTAATGTAACGTTAACATGAACACATTAATGTAACGTTAACATGAACACATGTATGTAACGTTAACATGAACACATTTATGTAACGTTAACATGAACACATTAATGTAACGTTAACATGAACACATTAATGTAACGTTAACATGAACACATTAATGTAACGTTAACATGAACACATTAATGTAACATTAACATGAACACATTAATGTAACGTTAACATGAACACATTAATGTAACGTTAACATGAACACATTAATGTAACATTAACATGAACACATTAATGTAACGTTAACATGAACACATTAATGTAACGTTAACATGAACACATTTATGTAACGTTAACATGAACACATTAATGTAACGTTAACATGAACACATGTATGTAACGTTAACATGAACACATTTATGTAACGTTAACATGAACACATTAATGTAACGTTAACATGAACACATTAATGTAACATTAACATGAACACATTAATGTAACGTTAACATGAACACATTTATGTAACGTTAACATGAACACATTTATGTAACGTTAACATGAACACATTTATGTAACGTTAACATGAACACATTAATGTAACGTTAACATGAACACATTAATGTAACGTTAACATGAACACATTTATGTAACGTTAACATGAACACATTTATGTAACGTTAACATGAACACATTTATGTAACGTTAACATGAACACATGTATGTAACGTTAACATGAACACATTAATGTAACGTTAACATGAACACATTAATGTAACATTAACATGAACACATTTATGTAACGTTAACATGAACACATTTATGTAACGTTAACATGAACACATTAATGTAACGTTAATATGAACACATTAATGTAACGTTAACATGAACACATTAATGTAACGTTAATATGAACACATTTATGTAACGTTAACATGAACACATTAATGTAACGTTAATATGAACACATTTATGTAACGTTAACATGAACACATTTATGTAACGTTAACATGAACACATTAATGTAACGTTAACATGAACACATTAATGTAACGTTAACATGAACACATTTATGTAACGTTAACATGAACACATTTATGTAACGTTAACATGAACACATGTATGTAACGTTAACATGAACACATTAATGTAACGTTAACATGAACACATTAATGTAACGTTAACATGAACACATTAATGTAACGTTAACATGAACACATTAATGTTAACTGGTAAACAGCCTCACTGGGTTCTTCACCTGCAGACTGTTCAGACTCTCCTGCAGACCGGGGACGGAGATCAGCAGAGACCCTTTCTTCCTGAAGTTCTCCATGATGAACCTCCACGCTCTGAACACACACGCACACACACACACATTATAGAAGTGAAAACCTTATTCAGAATCTCATTTCAGACATTGTGTGTGTGTGAGTGTGCGTATGTGTGTGTATTGACCTGACTTGTTCACTGGGTTCCATGAAGAACTCGAAGACGTTGTTCATGATGAGAACGTCTGCGTTCTGCAGCAGAACATTCTGCAGGAGGACGTCAGTGTGGAGAACCTGAAGGAGAAGAAAGTTCTGAGTTCTACTGTTCAATACACGTGTGTGTGTGTCTGTGTGTGTGTGTGTGCATGTGTATGTGTACCTGTATTCGATCCATGAAGTTGTATTTCTGGAGGATGTTTTTCTGCAGTTTGACAAACTCCTCACTGATCTCCAAACCAACCAGCCGAGAGGCCGAACTGAAAACGTGACCCTGGAAAGACACACACACACACACACACACACACACACACACGTTAATAGAGTAGGTTCGTTGGAGATGAGCCAGTCCCGCGCAGAATCTTTCACTGGGCGCGCAATGCATGCTGGGTAGATTTGTGTCCGACTTGCTCTGACGTCATGCACACGTGGTCAACAATAATCTCACGAGAGCGAGGCGCTCGCAGATTTTAGAGCCAGGTGCCGCAGTAGCTCCCAACTGTGTGGCCCAGTGCATGATGGGAAACGTCAGGCTGTCTCCCCATCAGAGAGCTGATTGGCTCTCAGATTTGACACAAACACCACGTGTTGTAGAAAATTCTTATTTTCTGTGTAGTTGTAATACTTAACGCTCCATTGTTGACTATTAGTCGGTTTAATCTAAAGACATATCTTGTGTGGTTTATAATAATAATAATAAATATTTATATAACACATATGAAAACAAGCAGCAAAGTGTTTCACAGGCAGACATGAAAAAAACAAAGGATGCAGCTACACACATTTCTACATAAATATATATTTACAAACACATGAATAAATCTGAACGAGGTCTGTAAACTACAAGTAGCCTACAGAACTAACAGGAAGTCACTGTTTCTGTGACTTCTGATGCCCCCGGATGATGGTGATGATGATGATGATGATGATGATGATCTCGTCTACATTCCAGGCGAGAAGCAGTTCTCTCGAACAAGCCTAATGTCTGCATGTAATAATAATAATGCATTTTAT